>NW_027264509.1:0-6896 GCF_036320965.1 Panulirus ornatus | reverse complement strand
GATTGGCAGCGGCTCGACCACAAAGAGACTTGGTATTCCCTGAGATAGCAGGTGTCTGGCAGCCCTCCACCGGCCAGCGACGTTACTCCCTGGGCTTTTTCTTCATCGGATGGTACCTGACCCACAGCCGCTAAGAAGTCGACCTTCCAGGATCATCTGCTGGGACTTCAGATCAGGGCAATGCAGCACGACCTCTGGCCCGCCATCACTCCAGGACATCATTCAACCAACTGGACTTCATCGCACCCACTGTATATGAACAGTGGAGAGACAGACCTTCCCCACCTCATTTGAAGCCACTCCTACCAAGAGTGAGCACCTCCCTAACAGTAAACTTGTAAATATCATAGCCTTAATTATCATTTTCTTGTACTCAAAGGCTTATACAATTGATCATAACAAAGACACAGATTTATTAAACAATAATCTTGAGTACCTCATTTTTCTTGCAATATTCATGATTTCCTCAATATCATAATTATAAGACTTCCCTCACACTTCCACTGTCCCCAAGACTTGTATTAAAGATTGTATATTCTCATAAAACATAAAAAAATACTATCTTGAGTACCTAATTAGCTCTTGCATTACTCATGATTTCCCTCAATATCATAATTATGAGATTCCTCACACTTCCACTGTACCAAGACTTCCCTCACATTCCCACGTTGCTCAAGACTTCCCTCAACTTACCACTGTACCCCAGACATACCTACACCCTCACACTGTACGACAAGTTTACCAAGTCTTGTATGTGTTGACTGCATTTATGTATGATAAACCTTGTGATTACCGAAATGCATAAGAGTAAATATATTTATTTATTTTATACCTACACGTTCATGGATGAAAAACATGTAAAAGGATAGAATTACCCAACATACTATTTTAGATATCTTTTACCATCCAAGTGGGCAATCCAAAGGTTTATCATGTCTCGGATGGAATACACATAAATAGCTTGTCGCTCCTTCCATGCAGTCTTCATTGTTTACTATCTTCCACTAATAATCCTTATCTTGACAAACAATCCCTTCACTAACCACTATCTTCACTATATCCTTAATCACTAAACATTCATCACCAACCACTATCTTCACTATATCCTTATCTTCAATATACATTCAACTTATCTAACCACTATCTTACTATATTCCTTATCTTCAATAAACATTTCACCTTCACTAACCACCTTTCTTCACTATATCCTTTTTCACCTTAAACATTCATCACTAACCACTGTCTTCACTATATCTTATCTTCACTAAACCTCCCCTTCACTAACCACTATCTTCACAATATCCTTATCTTCAATAAACATTCATCACTAATCACTATTTCAAAATTATCCTTATCTTACTACACCCAAAGCTACAAAATATCATTTTCAATGAGATTGGGAATGTTTTGTGTTCACTATATTCTTCACTTACACCATCATGCTGTCAATACCATTGCCTTATTCTACCTGGAAAGGCCATCATCAACTATACCCTAACAAGACCTTCATTCATCGTAATTAAGGCCCTCATCCACTTCACCCTCAGTTTATTGACTTTGGCCTTATCATTAGGGGTGAGGTTCATAGATCTCTTTCACAGACACATAAACACACACACACCCCACAACACAAGCAACACACACACACACACAACCAAAACACGCACACCAACACCACCCAACACACACACCACACACACACACACAACCCACACATACAGCGTTATCAATACTGTAAACAATCATCTCTATGGTTCAAATTTTACACTTCCTGTAGCGGGTTATCAGTGAGACAAGCTCGTTAATACTTTACTTCAGATTGAAATCAATGGATTTATACTCAATCTTTTATATCCACTACAAGTGGAAACCTCAAGGATACTGTTCAATTCTTCACTTTAATTTGCCATCTAGTATAACATTCTGCAGCTGTATACCAACGTGCAGAGTTAATTCAAAAAGCTTAATCAATGGACCTACACAAAGAGTTGGACGATTAGTTGAGGTGCGTGAGCGCAAAAAGGGCAGAACGAGAAAACGCAAAGAGTGTGGCGAATCGATGCGCGTGAGCGCGGGAGGGTAGGAGAAGCTCCTAGTGTGGTTGGTTACCTGTGCCCCAACAAGAAGTAGAAGAGAAAATCGCCGTGGCATAGGTACGCAGGCGGCAGCTGGAAAGAGAAAAGCGTTGATGCCAACCAGGGGCTGCAAGCCGCTTTGCTGCAAGGGGGGCAGCAAGACAGAGAAAGAAAACAAGGACGACAGGACCTCCTACCCAACATTAGGCACCTTAGATTAGTAGCTCCACCCAACTTTTTAAGCAGTTAGATAGATAGCTCTACCAACAATTAAGCAGCTTAGATAGTAGCTCCAACCCAACATTAAGCACTTTAGCCGACAGGACCTCCTACCCAACATTAGGCACCTTAGATTAGTAGCTCCTACCAACATTAAAGCGCTTAGACGTACTCTAACCCAAATAAGCAGCTTAGATGAGTAGCTCTACCCCAACATACGAACTGTGATGACTCTATCTCCTACCCAAACACTATGCAAAATGACCAAGCCATTCAGAATTCATTCGAGGGTCAGGCCGAGCACGACCAGGGGCAGGTGTGCTCCACTCTGTACACCAACCCAGTCATCATAGCAGTCAAGATAACGGGCTGTCTGCTGTTCGGACCAGTGCAAGATATATTTTCCACATGCCTCGTGGAGGAGGAGCGGCCCCCCCCCTCATTCCATTAAAACCGGGAAAGACTCCATCCACGCATCCAGGAACTGGGAAGGGCGCCAACGGGGTGGGTGGGAGAGGTTCCTTTCAATGGAGAACAGATGGTCATGAAAGACCTTCTGGCTTGGGTGACACATCTGCGACCTGGTCCACGGAGAATGCGGGTCCAGCGGGATGCTCGCCGGAGCCGGAGGTGCCCCGACTAAGTGCGCGGGCTGAAGCCTCGACAGGGCCCGTTGGTGATGACCTTCACTGGCGAGCAGTACCACCAATATATCCGCACCTGCACCGACTCCAGTCGTCCAGACCCTCTCCATTATCGCCCTGAAACTCCAGAAATCCTATTGGATAAGGCATCCTCCACAACGACCTCAGGTCCGATACATACGAGGGGACGCTCCAGAAGCCGACATCAAATCATTCGACTTCGGCTCTGAGTAGGGAGAGTGGGCAAAGTGCAGAGGATTGCAGCGCGACCACAAAGAGACTTGGTATTCCCTTGATGCAGGCTGGCGGGCCCTCACCCCGGCCTCGAAGTCTACTCCCTGGGCTTTGCTATCGGATGTCCGACCACGCCGCTTAAGATGTCGGCCCTCCCAGGTATTCATCTGCTGGACCTTCAGATCCAGGCAATGCAGCACGAACCCCTCTGGCCGCCATCACTCCAGGAACATCATCAACCAACTGGGACTTCATCGCACAACTGTATATGAACAGTGGGAGAGCAGACCTTCCCACCTCATTTGAGAGCACTCCTACCCAAGAGTGAGCACCTCTCCTAACAGTAAACATTGTAAATATTCATAGCCTTAATTATCATTTTCTTGTACTAAAGGATTATAAAATCCATAAATACAAAGAATAATATAAATATATACAATCTGGAGTTACCTCTTTATTCTTGCATTACTCATGATTTCCTCATATCATTATATAGGACTTCCCTCACACTTTCCCATCTGTACCCAGCTTGTACTAAAGGATTTTGAATACATGAAATATTATTTAAAATATATCTGAGTACCTAATTTGCTCTTGCACTTACTCATGATTTCCCTCAATATCATAATATGAGACTTCCCTCACAACTTCCCACTGTACCCAAGACTTCCCTCACATTCCACGGCCAAGATTCCCTCACACTTACCACTGTACCCCAGACCTTACCTCACACCTCACACTGTACCGACCAAGTTTACCCAAGTGTATGTGGTTGAATGCATTAATGTATGATAAACCTTGCTGAATAACGAAATGCCATCAGAGTAAATATATATATTTATTTCATACCTACACGTTTCATGGGATGAAAACATGTAAAGATAGAATTACCCCAACACTACCTATTTTAGATATCTTTTACCATCCTACGTGGGGAAAATCCACATGGGGTTATCATGTCTCGGATGAAAACACATAAAATAGCTTGTCTAGCTCCTTCCATGCAGACTTTCATTGTATTATATCTTCACTATTTCCCTTATCTGACAGAACATTCACCCTTCACTAAAACCACTATCTTCACTATATCTTATCTTTCCAACTAAACATTATCACCACCAATATCTTCACTATCTCCTTATCATCACTATTATTCACCTTCACGAACCACTATCTTCACTATATCCTTATCTTCAAACAACACCATTTTCACCCTCACTAACCACTATCTTCACTCTTCCTTTTCTTCACTAAACATCATCACTAACCACTGTTCTTCACTATCTCCTTATCTTCACTAAACCTTCACCTTCATCTAACCACCTATCTTCACTATATCCTTCTTCAATAAACATTCATCACTAATCACTATCTTAATAAATCCTTATTTCACTACACCCACAAAGCTACAAAAATATCATTTTCAATGAGATTGGATTGTTTTGTGTTCACTATATTCTTCACTACACCATCAGCTTGGACAATCCATTGCCTTATTCTACTGGGATAAGGCCATCATGCAACTATACCTAACAAGACCCTTCATCATCGTAATTAAGGCCCTCATCACTTCACCCTCAGTTACATTGGACCTTTGGCCTTTTCATTAGGGTGAGTTCATAGATTCTCTATTCCCACTGACACAAACACCACATAAACACCACACACACACACACCACGAACACACAAACAACACACACAACACCAGAACACACACACAACAACAAAACACACACACACACACCCACACATACAGAGTTATCATTACAGTAAACAAGATCTCTATGGTCAATTTTACATTACTGTAGGGGTTATCGTGATACACGTCGTTATACCTATTACTTCAGATGAAATCAATGATACTACTCATTCTTTATATTCACTACAAAGTGGAAACCATCAAGGATTACTGTTCAATCTTCACTTAATTGCCATCTAGTATAACATTCTGCAGCTGTATAACATGTGCAAGAGTAATTTCAAAAGATAATCAAAGGACCCTCACAAAAGAGTTAGACCGATTAGTTGAGGTGCGTGAAAGGAGCAAAATGGAATGAAACGAGCACAAAAACGCAAGAGAGTGGGCGATAGATGCGAGTTGAGCGGGGTAGGGGTAGGAGAGCTCCTAGTGTGAGTGGTACCTCGTGCACCAACAGAAGTGAGGAAGAAGAAAAATAAAAATCGCGTGGATAGGTACGCAAGCGCGGCAGCTGAAAGAGAAAGAGTTGTTGCCAACCATTGGGCTGAAGCCGCTTTGCTGCAGGAGGGCAAGCAAGACAGGAAGAAAACCAGACGCTAGGCACTTCCTTACCCAACATTGGGCACTTTGAAAGCTGGCTCCTACCCAACATTTTTAAGCAGCTTAGATAGTAGCTCCTACCAACATTAAGCACTTTTTAGACGACTAGGACCTCCATACCCAACATAAGGCACCTTAGATAGGTAGCTCTCTACCCAACATTAACAGCTTAGATAGTAGGTCCTACCCACATTAACCAGCATTGATAGTCGCTCCTACCCAACATTAAGCTCTTTAGGCGACCAGGACCTCCTACCCAACATTAGCACCTTAGATGTTGCTCCTACCCACCATTAAGCAGCTGACATGGTAGGTCCTACCCAACATAAGCAGCTTAGATAAGTAGCTCCTACCACAGTTAGCAGCTTAGATGTAGTCCTACCCAAACATTCAAGCAGCTTAGATAGTAGCGTCCTACCCAACTTAAGTAACTGTGATGACTCTTATTCCTACCACCACTATGCAAAATGACAAGCCATTTCCGAATTCATCGAGGGTCAGGCCGTGCACGAACAGGGGCACTGGTTGTGCTCCACTATGTACCACCTACCCCAGTCATCATAGCAGTCAAGATAACGTGCTGCTCTGCTGTTCGGAACAGCGCAAATATATTTGCACACTGCCTCGTGGAGGAGGAGCGCGCCCTCATCATACAACCGGGAAAGACTCCATCCAAAAGCAATCAGGATACTGGGCAAGGGCGCCAAATCGGACTGGTGGGAGAGGTCATCTCAATGGAGAACAGATGGTCATGAAGACCTTCTGCTTGGAAAACATCTGCGACCTGGTCCACGAGATGCGGGTCCAGCGGGAGCTCGCCTGGAGCCGGGGTGCCCACCGAAGTGCGCGGGCTACGCCTGACAGGGCCCAGTGGTGATGACCTTCACTGGCAGCACGTACCACCAATCTATCCGCACCTGCACGACCTCCAGCTGTCCGAACCCTCTCCCTTATCGCCCAGAACTCAAGAATCCATGATAAGGGCATTCCTCCACACGACCTCAAGGTCGATAAACATAACGAGGGGATCGCTCAGAACCGACTTCCACATCATCCGAACTTCGGCCCCTGAAGTAGGAGAGTGGGCCCAAGTGCTGAGGATCGGCAGCGGCTGACCACAAATAGACTTGTATTCCCCTGAGATGCAGAGGCTGGCAGCCCCTCACCGGCCAGACGACGTCTACTCCCTGGGCCTTTTCATCGGAATGGTCCGACCAGCCGGCTAAAGATGTCGACTCCAGGTTCATCTGCTGGACTTCAGATCCAGGCAATGCAGCCCCGACCTCCTGGCCGCCCCATCCACTCCAGGACATCATCAACCAACTGGACTTCATCGCACATGATGTATATGAACGAGGAGAGACAGACTCTTTAACCTCCTCATATGAGAGCCATCCTACCAAGATGTGACACCTCCCTAACAGT
>NW_027264508.1:0-20884 GCF_036320965.1 Panulirus ornatus | reverse complement strand
ATATATATATATATTGGAAAGGATCACAATTTTGCGCGTGATCAAGATATTCCTATGAGTCTACGAGTAAATGAAACACGAAAAGTTCCCAAGTGCACTTTCGTGTAATAATCACATCATCAGGGAAGGCACAACAGGGAAATATAACAGTCGATGCATATCAATGACTGTTATATTTCCTTCTTTCGTCTCCCCTGATGATGTGATTATTACACGAAAGTACACTTGGGAACCTTTCGTGTTTCAATTTCCCCGTGGAGTCATAGCAATATATATATATATATATATATATATATATATATATATATATATATATATATATATATATATATATATATATATATATATATATATATATATATATATATATATATATATATATATATATATATATATATATAAATATATATATATATATATATATATATATATGTATATATATACATATATATATATATATATATATATATATATATATATATATATATATATATATATATATATATATATATATATATATATACATATATATAAGTATATTCATTTATTTATCTTTGTCGCTGTCTCCCGAGTTTGCGAGGTAGCGCAAGGAAACAGACGAAAGAAATGGCCCAACCCACCCCCATACACATGTATATATATACACGTCTACACACGCAAATATACATACCCATACATCTCAATGTACTCTTATATATACACACACAGACACATACATATATACACATGCTCACAATTCACACTGTCTGCCTTTATTCATTTCCGTCGCCACCTCGCCACACATGGAAAAACATCCCCCTCCCCCCTCATTTGTGCGAGGTGGCGCTAGGAAAAGACAACAAAGGCCCTATTCGTTCACACTCAGTCTCTAGCTGTCATGCAATAATGCCCGAAACCACAGCTCCTTTTCCACATCCAGGTCCCACAAAACTTTCCCCAGACTCTTCACATGCATTGATTCAATCCATTTCCAGCACGTCGACCCCGGTGTACCACATCGATTGAATTCACTCTATTCCTTGCCCGCCTTTCACCCTCCTGCATGTTCAAGTCCCGAGCACTCAAAATCTTTTTCACTTCATCTTTCCACCTCCAATTTGGTCTCCCACTTCTCCTCGTTCCCTCCACCTCCGACATATATATCCTCTTTGTCAATCTTTCCTCACTCATTCTCTCCATGTGCCCAAACCATTTCAAAACACCCTCTTCTGCTCTCTCAACCACGCTACCTATATTTTCATACATCCCTCTTACCCTTACATTACTTACTCGATGAAACCACCTCACACCACATATTGTCCTCAAACATCTTATTTCCAGCAAATCACCTTCCTGCGCACTACTCTATCCATAGCCCACGCCTCGCAACCATACAACATTGTTGGAACCACTATTCCTTCAAACATACCCATTTTTGCTTTCCGAGATAATGTTCTCGACTTCCACAATTCTTCAAGCCCCCAGGATTTTCGCCCCCTCCTCCAACCTATGATTCACTTTCGCTTCCATGGTTCCATCCGCTGCTAGATCCACTCCCAGGTATCTAAAACACTTTACTTCCTCCAGTTTTTCTCCATTCAAACTTACCTCCCAATTGACTTGACCCACATCCCTACTGTACCTAATAACATTGCTCTTATTCACGTTTACTCTTAACTTTCTTCTTTCACACACTTTAACTAACTCAGTCACCAGCTTCTGCAGTTTCTCACATTAATCAGCCACCAGCGCTGTATCATCAGCGAACAACTGACTCACTTCCCAGGCTCCCACACCCCCAACAGACTTTATACTTGCCCCTCTTTCCAAAACTCTTGAATTCACCTCCCAAACAACCCCATGCATAAACAACTTAAACAATCATGGAGACATTACACACCCCTGCAGCAAACCTACATTCGCTGAGAACCAATCATTTTCCTCCCTTCCTACACGTACACATGCCAAACATCCTCGATAGAAACTTTTCACTGCTTCTAACAACTTGCCTCCCACACCATATAATCATAGTACCTTCCACAGAGCATCTCTATCAACTCTATCATATGCCTTCTCCAGATCCATAAATGTTACATAGAACTCCATTTCCTTTTCTAAGTATTTCTCACATACATTTTTCAAAGCAAACACCTGATCCACATATCCTCTACCACTTCTGAAACCACAGTGCTCTTCCCCAATCTGATGCTCTGTACATGCCTTCACCCTCTCAATCAATACATTCCCATATGATTTACCAGGAATACTGAACAAACTTATACTTCTATCTCGTAAAGCCAAAATGGGTATATTTGAAGGAATAGTGGTTCCAACAATGTTGTATGGTTGCGAGGCGTGGGCTATGGATAGAGTTGCGCGCAGGAGGATGGATGTGCTGGAAATGAGATGTTTGAGGACAATGTGTGGTGTGAGGTGGTTTGATCGAGTAAGTAACGTAAGGGTAAGAGAGATGTGTGGAAATAAAAAGAGCGTGGTTGAGAGAGCAGAAGAGGGTGTTTTGAAATGGTTTGGGCACATGGAGAGAATGAGTGAGGAAAGATTGACCAAGAGGATATATGTGTCGGAGGTGGAGGGAACGAGGAGAAGAGGGAGACCAAATTGGAGGTGGAAAGATGGAGTGAAAAAGATTTTGTGTGATCGGGGCCTGAACATGCAGGAGGGTGAAAGGAGGGCAAGGAATAGAGTGAATTGGAGCGATGTGGTATACCGGGGTTGACGTGCTGTCAGTGGATTGAATCAAGGCATGTGAAGCGTCTGGGGTAAACCATGGAAAGCTGTGTAGGTATGTATATTTGCGTGTGTGGACGTATGTATATGCATGTGTATGGCGGTGTGTTGGGCCATTTCTTTCGTCTGTGTCCTTGCGCTACCTCGCAAACGCGGGAGACAGCGACAAAGCAAAAAAAAAAAAAAAAAAAAAATATATATATATATATATATATATATATATATATATATATATATATATGTATGTATATATATATATATATATATATATATATATATATATATATATATATATATATATATATATATATATATATATATATATTTATTTTCTTTAATTTGCTTTGTCGCTGTCTCTTGCGTTAGCGAGGTAGCGCAAGGAAACAGACGATAAAATTGCCCAACCCTCCCACATACATATATATATATACATACACGTCCACACAAGAAAATATACCTACCTATACATCTCAATGTATACATATATATAAACACACAGACATATACATATATACAAATGTACATAATTCATACTGTCTGCCTTTATTAATTCCCATTGCCACCTCGTCACACATGGAATATCAAATCATTCCCCCCTCCTGTGTGCCAGGTAGCGCTAGGAAAAAACAACAAAGCCTCCATTCGTTCACACTCAGTCTCCAGGTGTCATGAAATAATTCACCGAAACCACATCTCCCTTTTCATATCCAGGCCCCACAGAACTTTCCATGGTTTACCCCAGACGCTTCACATGCATGGTTCAATCCACTGACAGCACCTCGACCCCGGTATACCATATCGTTCCAATTCACTCTCTTCCTTGCACGCCTTTCACCCTCCTGCATGTTCACGCCGTGATCACTCAAAATCTTTTTCACTCCATCTTTCCACCTCCAATTTGGTCTCCCACTTCTCCTCGTTCCCTCCACCTCCGACACATATATCCTCTTGGTCAATCATTCCTCACTCATTCTCTCCATGTGCCCAAACCATTTCAAAACACCCTCTTCTGCTCTTTCAACCACGCTCTTTTTATTTCCACTCATCTCTCTTACCCTTACGTTACTAACTCGATCAAACCCCCTTACACCACATATTGTCCTCAAACATCTCATTTCTAGCACATCCACCCTCCTGCGCACAACTCTATCCATGGCCCACGCCTCGCAACCATACAACATTGTTGGAACCACTATTCCTTCAAACATACCCATTTTTGCTTTCCGAGATAATGTTCTCGACTTCCAAACATTCTTCAAGGCTCTCAGGATTTTCGCCCCCTTCCCCACCCTATGATCCATTTCCGCTTCCATGGCTCCATCCGCTGCCAGATCCACTCCCAGATATCTAAAACACTTTACTTCCTCCAGTTTTTCTCCAGTCAAACTTACCTCCCAATTCACTCGACCCTCAACCCTACTGTACCTAATTACCTTGCTTTTATTCACATTTACTCTTAACTTTCTTCTTTCACACACTTTACCAAACTCAGTCACCAGCTTCTGCAGTTTCTCACATGAATCAGCCACCAGCGCTGTATCATCACCGAACAACAACTGACTCACTTCTCAAGCTCTCTTATCCCCAAAAGACTTCATACTTGCTCCTCTTTCCAAAACTCTTGCATTCACCTCCCTAAAAACCCCATCCATAAACAAATTAAACAACTATAGCTACATCACACACCCCTGCCGCAAACCTACATATATATATATATATATATATATATATATATATATATATATATATATATATATATATATATATAGCGGGGGGGGGGGGGCAGGAAATCATCCCCTCTCGTTTTCAGCTTTCGAAAAGAAGGAACAGAGAAGAAGGCCAAGTGAGGATTTCACTAAAAGGCTCAGTCCTCTGTTCTTAACACTACCTCACTAATGCAAGAAATGGCGAATAGTGTGAATATATACATACATATATATATATATATATATATATATATATATATATATATATATATATATATATATATATATATATATATATATATATATATATATATATATATATATATATATATATATATATATATATATATATATATATATTCACACATGAATCAGCCACAAGCGCTGTATCATCAGCGAACAACAACTGACTCACTTCCCAAGCTCTCTCATCCCCAACAGACTTCATGCTTGCCCCTCTTTCCAAAACTCTTGCATTCACCTCCCTAACAACCCCATCCACAAACAAATTAAACAACCATGGAGACATCACACACCCCTGCCGCAAACCTACATTCACTGAGAACCAATCACTTTCCTCTCTTCCTACACATACACATGCCGTACATCCTCGATAAAAACTTTTCACTGCTTCTAACAACTTGCCTCCCACAACATATATTCTTAATACCTTCCACAGAGCATCTCTATCAGCTATCATGTGTTTTCTCCAGATCCATAAATGCTACATACAAATCCATTTGCTTTTTTAAGTATTTCTCACATACATTCTTCAAAGCAAACAACTGATGCACACATCCTCTACCACTTCTGAAACCACACTGCTCTTCCACAATCTGATGCTCTGTACATGGCTTCACCCTCTCAATCAATATCCTCCCATATAATTTACCAGGAATACTCAACAAACTTATACCTCTGTAATTTGAGCACTCACTCTTATCAACTTTGCCTTTATACAATGGCACTATACACGCATTCCGCCAATCCTCAGGCACCTCACTATGAGTCATACATACATTAAATAACCTTACCAACCAGTCAACAATACAGTCACCCCCTTTTATAATAAATTCCACTGCAATACCATCCAAACCTGCTGCCTTGCCGGCTTTCATATTCCGCAAAGCTTTTACTACCTCTTCTCTGTTTACCAAATTATTTTCCCTAACCCTCTCACTTTGCACAACACCTCGACCAAAACACCCTATATCTGCGACTCTATCATCAAACACATTCAACAAACCTTCAAAATCCTCACCCCTTCACACATGCACACACACACACGTCCACACACACAAACATACACACCCACACATCCCATAGTACACGAATATATACACATACAAACACACATATAAACACATGCACACAATTCACACTATCTGCCCCTATCGCCACCCCGCCACACACGGAACAACATCCCCCTCCCCCCTCATACGCGCAAGGCAGCGCCAGGAAAATACAACAAAGGCCCCATCCGCTCACACTCACTCTCCAGCTGTCATGCAATAATGCCCGAAACCACAGCTCCCTTTCCACATCCAGGCCCCACACAACTTTCCATGGTTTACCACAGACGATTCACATGCCCTGATTCAATCCATTAACAGCACATCGACCCCGGTATACCACATCGATTCAATTCACTCTCTTTCTTGCCCGGCTTTCACCCTCCAGCATGCTCAGGCCCCGAGCACTCAAAATCTTTTTCACTCCATCTTTCCACCACCAATTTGGTCTCCCACTTCTACTCGAGCCCTCCACCTCCGACACATATATCCTCTTGGTAAATCTTTCCTCACTCATTCTTTCCATGTCACCAAACCATTTCAAAATACCCTGTTTTGCTCTCTGAACCACACTCTTTTTACTTCCACACATCTCTCTTACCCTTACATTACTTACTCGATCAAACCACCTCACACCACATACTGTCCTCAAATATCTTATTTCCAACACATCCACCCTCCTGCACACAACTCTCTCCATAGCCCACGCCTCGCAACCATACAACATTGTTGGAACCACTATTCCTTCAAACATACCCATATTTGCTTTCCGAGATAATGTTCTCGACTTCCAAACATTCTTCAAGGCTCCCAGAATTTTCGCCCCCACCCCCACCCTATGATTCACTTCCGCTTCTATGCTTCCATCCTTTCCCATTTCCTCTCCCAGATAGCTAAAACAGTTTACTTCCTCCAGTTTTTCTCCATTCAAATTTACCTCCCAACTGACTTGACCCTCAACCCTACTGTACCTAATAACCTTGCTCTTATTCACATTCACTCTCAACTATCTTCTTTCACACACTTTACGAGACACAATCACCAGCTTCTGCAGTTTCTCACATGAATCAGCCACCAGAGGTGTATCATCAGCGAACAACAACTAACTCACCCTCAAGCTCTCTCATCCACAAAAGACTGCATACTTGCCCCTCTTTCCAAAACTCTTCCATTCAGCTCCCTAGCAACCCAATCCATAAACAATTTAAACAACCATGGAGACATCAAACACCCATGCCGCAAACCTACATTCATTGAAAACCAATCACTTTCCTCTCTTCCTACACGTACACATGCCTTATATCTTCGATAAAATCTTTTCACTGCTTCAAACAACTTGCCTCCCACACCATATATTTTTAATACCTTCCACAGAGCATCTCTATCAAGTCCATCATATGCCTTCTCCAGATCCATAAATGCTTTATACAAATGCATGTATATATATATATATATATATATATATATATATATATATATATATATATATATATATATATATATATATATATATGTATACATATATAAATATATATATTTTTTTTTTTGCCGCTGTCTCCAGCGTTTGCGAGGTAGCGCAAGGAAACAGACGAAAGAAATGGCCCAACCCACCCCCATACACATGTATATACATACACGTGTTATAGTGATGGGTTATGGGTGATTTGAATGCAAAGGTGAGTAATGTGGCAGTTGAGGGAATAATTGGTATACATGGGGTGTTCAGTGTTGTAAATGGAAATGGTGAAGAGCTTGTAGATTTATGTGCTGAAAAAGGACTGGTGATTGGGAATACCTGGTTTAAAAAGGGATATATACATAAGTATACGTATGCAAGTAGGAGAGATGGCCAGAGAGCGTTATTGGATTACGTGTTAATTGACAGGCGCGCGAAAGAGAGACTTTTGGATGTTAATGTGCTGAGAGGTGCAACTGGAGGGATGTCTGATCATTATCTTGTGGAAGCTAAGTGAAGATTTGTATGGGTTTTCAGAAAAGAAGAGTGAATGTTGGGGTGAAGAGGGTGGTGAGAGATAGTGAGTTTGGGAAGGAGACTTGTGTGAGGAAGTACCAGGAGAGACTGAGTACAGAATGGAAAAAGGTGAGAACAATGGAAGTAAGGGGAGTGGGGGAGGAATGGGATGTATTTAGGGAATCAGTGATGGATTGCGCAAAAGATGCTTCTGGCATGAGAAGAGTGGGAGGTTGGTTGATTAGAAAGTGTAGGGAGAGGTGGGATGAAGAAGTAAGATTATTAGTGAAAGAGAAGAAAGATTCACTTGGACGATTTTTGCAAGGAAAAAATGCAATTGAGTGGAAGATGTATTAAAGAAAGAGACAGGAGGTCAAGAGAAAGGTGCAAGAGGTGAAAAAGAGGGCAAATGAAAGTTGGAGTGAGAGAGTATCATTAAATTTTAGGGAGAATAAAAAGATGTTCTGGAAGGAGGTAAATAAAGTGCGTAAGACAAGGGAGCAAATGGGAACTTCAGTGAAGGGCGCAAATGGGGAGGTGATAACAAGTAGTGGTGATGTGAGAAAGAGATGGACTGAGTATATTGAAGGTTTGTTGAATGTGTTTCATGATAGAGTGGCAGATATAGTGTTTTTTGGTCGAGGTGATGTGCAAAGTGAGAGGGTTAGAGAAAATGATTTGGTAAAGAGAGAAGAGGTAGTAAAAGCTTTCCGGAAGATGAAAGCCGGCAAGGCAGCAGGTTTGGATGGTATTGCAGTGGAATTTATTAAAAAAGGGGGTGACTGTATTATTGACTAGTTGGTAAGATTATTTAATGTATGTATGACTCATGGTGAGGTGCCTGAGGATTGGCGGAATGCTTGCATAGTGCCATTGTACAAAGGCAAAGGTGATAAGAGTGAGTGCTCAAATTTCAGAGGTATAAGTTTGTTGAGTATTCCTGGTAAATTATATGGGAGGGTAATGATTGAGAGGGTGAAGGCATGTACAGAGCATGAGATTGGGGAAGAGCAGTGTGGTTTCAGAAGTGGTAGAGGAGGTGTGGATCAGGTGTTTGCTTTGAAGAATATATGTGAGAAATACTTAGAAAAGCAAATGGATTTGTATGTAGCATTTATGGATCTGGAGAAGGCATATGATAGAGTTGATAGAGATGCTGTGTGCAAGGTTTTAAGAATATAAATATATATATATATATATGTATATATATATATATATATATATATATATATATATATATATATATATATATATATATATATATATATATGTATATATATATATATATATATATATATATATATATATATATATATATATATATATATATATATATATATATATATATATATATATATATATATACATATTTATATATATATATATATACTTATATATATTTTTTTTTTTTTTTTTTTTCAAAAACAAGGAACAGAGGGGGCCAGGTGAGGATATTCCAAAAAAGGCCCAGTCCTCTGTTCTTAACGCTACCTCGCTAACGCGGGAAATGGCGAATAGTTTGAAAAAAAAAATATATATATATATATATATATATATATATATATATATATATATATATATATATATATATATACATATATATATATATATATATATATATATATATATATATATATATATATATACATATATATATATATATATATATGTATATATATATATATATATATATATATATATATATATATATATATATATATATATATATATATATATATATTGTTTTTTTTTTTTTTTTGCTTTGTCGCTGCCTCCCGCGTTTGCGAGGTAGCGCAAGGAAACAGACGAATGAAATGGCCCAACCCACCCCCATACACATGTATATACATACGTCCACACACGCAAATATACATACCTACACAGCTTTCCATGGTTTACCCCAGACGCTTCACATGCCCTGGTTCAATCCACTGACAGCACGTCAAACCCGGTATACCACATCGATCCAATTCACTCTATTCCTTGCACGCCTTTCACTCTCCTGCATGTTCAGGCCCCGATCACACGAAACCTTTTTCACTCCATCTTTCCACATGCAATTTGGTCTCCCACTTCTCCTCGTTCCCTCCACCTCCGACACATATATCCTCTTGGTCAATTTTTCCTCACTCATTCTCTCCATGTGCCAACACGATTTCAAAACACCCTCTTCTGCTCTCTCAACAACGCTCTTTTTATTTCCACACATCTCTCTTACCCTTACGTTACTTAATCGATCAAACCACCTCACACCACACATTGTGCTCAAACATATCATTTCCAGCACATCCATCCTCCTGCGCACAACTCCATCCATAGCCCACGCCTCGCAACCATACAACATTGTTGGAACCACTGTTCCTTCAAACATACCCATTTTTGTTTTCCGAGATAATGTTCTCGACATCCACACATTCTTCAAGGCTCCCAGGATTTTCGCCCCCTCCCCCACCGTATTATCCACTTCCTCTTCCATGGCTCCATCCTCTCCCAGATCCACTCCCAGATATCTAAAACACTCTACTTCCTCCAGTTTTTCTCCATTCAAACTTACCTAACAATTGATTTGACCCTCAACCCTACTGTACCTAATTACCTTGCTCTTATTCACATTTACTCTTAACTTTCTTCTTTCACACACTTTACCAAACTCAGTCACCAGCTTCTGCAGTTTTTTACATGAATCACCCACAAGCGCTGTATCATCAGCGAACAACAACTGACTCACTTCGCAAGCTCTCTCATCCCCAACAGACTTCATACTTGCTCCTCTTTCCAAAACTCTTGCATTCACCTCCCTATCAACCCCATCCATAATCAAATTAAACAACCATGGCGACATCACACCCCCCTGCCGTAAACCTACATTCACTGAGAACCAATCACTTTCCTCTTTTCCTACACGTACACTTGCCTTACATCCTCGATAAAAACTTTTCACTGCTTCTAACAACTTGCCTCCCACACCATATATTCTTAATACCTTCCACAGAGCATCTCTATCAACTCTATCATATGCCTTCTCCAAATCCATAAATGCTACATACAAATCCCTTTGCTTTTCTAAGTATTTCTCACATACATTCTTCAAAGCAAACACCTGATCCACACATCCTCTACCACTTCTGAAACCACACTGCTCTTCCCCAATCTGATGCTCTGTACATGCCTTCACCCTCTCAATCAATACCATCCCATATAATTTACCAGGAATACTCAACAAACTTATACCTCTGTAATTTGAGCACTCACTCTTATCCCCTTTGCCTTTGTACAAAGGCACTATGCACGCATTTCGCCAATCTTCAGGCACCTCACCATGAGTCATACATACATTAAATAACCTCACCAACAAGTCAAAAATACAGTCACCACCTTTTTTAATAAATTCCACTGTATCTATCTATCTACCTATCTATATATCTATCTATCTATCTATCTATCTATATATATATATATATATATATATATATATATATATATATATATATATATATATATATATATATATATATATATATTATTTTGAAGAGCGCAAATGGGGAGGTGATAACAAATAGTGGTGATGTGAGAAGGAGATGGAGTGAGTATTTTGAAGGTTTGTTGAATGTGTTTGATGATAGAGTGGCAGATATAGGGTGTTTTAGTCGAGGTGGTGTGCAAAGTGAGAGGGTTAGGGAAAATGATTTGGTAAACAGAGAAGAGGTAGTAAAAGATTTGCGGAAGATGAAAGCCGGCAAGGCAGCAGGATTGGATTGTATTGCACTGGAATTTATTAAAAAAGAGGGTGACTGTATTATTGACTGGTTGGTAAGTTTATTTAATGTATGTATGATTCATGGTGAGGTGCCTGAGGATTGGCGGAATGCGTGCATAGTGCCATTGTACAAAGGCAAAGTGGATAAGAGTGACTGTTCAAGTTACAGAGGTATAAGTCGGTTGAGTATTCCTGGTAAATCATATGGGAGGGTATAGATTGAGAGGGTGAAGGCATGTACAGAGCATCAGATTGGGGAAGAGCAGTGTGGTTTCAGAAGTAGTAGAGTATGTGTGGATCAGGTGTTTGCTTTGAAGAATGTATGTGAGAAATACATAGGAAAGCAAATGGATTTGTATGTTGCATTTATGGATCTAGAGATGCTCTGTGGAAGGTATTAAGAATATATGGTGTGGGAGGCAAGTTGTTAGAAGCAGTGAAAAGTCTTTATCGAGGATATAAGGCATGTGTACGTGTTGGAAGAGTGGAGAGTCATTGGTTCTCAGTTCATGTAGGTTTGCGGCAGGGGTGTGTGATGTCTCCCTGGTTGTTTAATTTGTTCATGGATGGGGTTATTAGGGAGGTGAATGCAAGAGTTTTGGAAAGTGGGGCAAGTATGAAGTCTGTTGTGGATGTGGGAGCTTGGGAAGTAAGTCAGTTGTTGTTCGCTGATGATACAGCGCTGGTGGCTGATTCATGTGAGAAACTGCAGAAGCTAGTGACTGAGTTTGGTAAAGTGTGTGAAAGAAGAAAGTTAAGAGTAAATGTGAAGAAGAGCAAGGTTATTAGGTACAGTAGGGTTGAGGGTCAAGTCAATTGGGAGGTAAGTTTGAATGGAGAAACACTGGAAGAAGTAAATTGTTTTATATATCTGGGAGTGGATCTCCCAGCGGAAAAAAAAAAAAAAAAATATATATATATATATATATATATATATATATATATATATATATATATATATATATATATATATATATATATATATATATATGTATATATATATATATATATATATATATATGTGTGTGTGTGTGTGTGTGCTCTTCCCCAATCTGATGCTCTGTACATGCCTTCACCCTCTGAATCAATACCCTCACATATAATTTACCAGGAATACTCAACAAACTTATACCTCTGTAATTTGAGCACTCACTCTTATCCCCTTTGCGTTTGTACAATGGCACTATGCACGCATTCCGCCAATTCTCAGGCACCTCACCATGAGTCATACATACATTAAATAACCTTACCAACCAGTCAATAATACAGTCACCCACTTTTTTAATAAATTCCACTGCAATACTATCCAAACCTGCTGCCTTCCCGGCTTTCATCTTCCGCAAAGCTTTTAGAGGTAGAGGATGTGTGGATCAGTTGTTTGCTTTGAACAATGTATGTGAGAAATACTTAGAAAAGCAAATGGATTTGTATGTAGCATTTATGGATCTAAAGAAGGCACATGATAGAGTTGATAGAGATGCTCTGTGGAAGGTATTAAGAATATATGGTGTGGGAGGCAAGTTGTTAGAGGCAGTGAAAATTTTTATCGAGCATGTAAGGAATGTGTACGTGTAGGAAGAGAGGAAAGTGATTGGTTCTCAGTGAATGTAGGTTTGCGGCAGGGATGTGTGATGTCTCCATGGTTGTTTAATTTGTTTATGGATGGGGTTGTTAGGGAGGTGAATGCAAGAGTTTTGGAGAGAGGGGCAAGTATAAAGTCTGTTGGGGATGAGAGAGCTTAGGAAGTGAGTCAGTTGTTATTCGCTGATGATACAGCGTTGGTGGCTGACTCATGTGAGAAACTGCAGATGCTGGTGACAGAGTTTGGTAAAGTGTGTGAAAGAAGAAAGTTAAGAGTAAATGTGAATAAGAACAAGGTTCTTAGGTACAGTAGGTTTGAGGGTCAAGTCAATTGGGAGGTAAGTTTGAATGCAGAAAAACTGGAGGAAGTAAAGTGTTTTAGATATCTGGGAGTGGATCTGGCAGCGGATGGAAGCATGGAAGCGGAAGTGGATCATAGGTTGGGGGAGGGGGCGAAAATACTGGGAGCTTGGAGAATGTGTGGAAGTCGAGAACATTATCTCGGAAAGAAAAAATGATTATGTTTGAAGGAATAGTGGTTCCAACAATGTTGTATGGTTGCGAGGCGTGGGCTATGGATAGAGTTGTGCGCAGGAGGATGGACGTGCTAGAAATGAGATGTTTGAGGACAATGTGTGGTGTGAGGTGGTTTGATCGAGTTAGTAACGTAAGGGTAAGAGATATGTGTGGAAATATAAAGAGCGTGGTTGAGAGAGCAGAAGAGGGTGTTTTGAAATGGTTTGGGCACATGGAGAGAATGAGTGAGGAAAGATTGACCAAGAGGATATATGTGTCGGAGGTGGAGGGAACGAGGAGAAGTGGGAGACTAGATTGGAGGTGGAAAGATGGAGTGAGAAAGATTTTGTGTTATCGGGGCCTGAACATGCAGAAGGGTGAAAGGAGGGCAAGGGATAGAGTGAATTGGATCGATGTGGTATACCGGTGTTGACGTGTTGTCAGTGGATTGAATCAGGGCATGTGAAGCGTCTGGGGTAAACCATGGAAAGCTGTATAGGTATGTATATTTGCGTGTGTGAACGTATGTATATACATGTGTATGGGGGTGGGTTGGGCCATTTCTTTTGTCTGTTTCCTTGCGCTACCTCGCAAACGCAGGAGACAGCGACACAGCAAAAAAAAAAAAAAATATGTATATATTTATCTTTTATTTATTTTGCTTTGTCACTGTCTCCCGCGTTAGCGAGGTACCGCAAGGAAACAGACGAAAGAATGGCTCAACCCGCCCACATACACATGTATATACATACATGTCCACCCATGCACAATATACATACCTATACATCTCAATGTACACATATATATACACACAAAGACATATACCTATATACACATGTACATAATTCACCTTGTCTGCCTTTATTTGTTCCCATCGCCACCTCGCTACACATGGAATAACAACCCCCTCCCCCCTCATGTGTGCGAGGCAGAGCTAGGAAAACACCAAAGGCCCCATTAGTTCACACTCAGTCTCTAGCTGTCATGCAATAATTCACCGAAACCACAGCTCCCTTTCCACATCCAGGCCCCACACATTTTGCATGGTTAACCCCAGACGCTTCCCATGCCCTGGTTCAATTCATTGACAGCACGTCGACCCCGGTATAGCACATCGTTCCGATTCACTCTATTCCTTGCACGCCTTTCACCCTCCTGCATGTTCAGGCCCCGATCACTCAAAATCTTTTTCACTTCAGCTTTCCACCTCCAATTTGGTCTCCCACTTCTCCTCGTTCCCTACACCTCTGAACCTCTGACACATATTTCCTCTTGGTCAATCTTTCTTCACTCATTCTCTCCAAGTGACCAAACCATTTCAAAACACCCTCTTCTGCTCTCTCAACCACACTCATTTTATTTCCACATATCTCTCTCACCCTTACATTACTTACTCGATCAAACCACCTCACACCACATATTGTCCTCAAACATCTCATTTCCAGCACATCCGCCCTCCTGCGCACAACTCTATCCATAGCCCACGACTAGCAACCATACAACATTGTTGGAACCACTATTCCTTCAAACATACCCATTTTTCCTTTCCGAGATAATGTTCTCGACTTCCACACATTCTTCAAGGCTCCCAGAATTTTCGCCCCCTCCCCAACCCAATGACTCACTTTCGCTTCCATGGTTCCATCCGCTGCCAGATCCACTCCCAGATATCTAAAATACTTTACTTCCTCCAGTTTTTCTCCATTCAAACTTACATCCCAATTGACTTGACCCTCAAACCTACTGTACCTAATAACCTTGCTCTTATTCACATTTACTCTCAACTTTCTTCTTTCACACACTCTACCAAACACAGTCACCAGCTTCTGCAGTTTTTCATATGAATCAGCCACCAGCGCTGTATCATTAGCGAACAACCACTGACTCACTTCCCAAGCTCTCTCATCCACAACAGACTGCATACTTGCCCCTCTTTCCAAAACTCTTGCATTCACCTCCCTAACAACCCCATCCATAAACAAATTAAACAACCATGGAGACATCACACACCCCTGCCGCAAACCTACATTCACTGAGAGCCAATCACTTTCCTCTCTTCCTACACGTACACATGCCTTACATCCTCGATAAAAACTTTTCACTGCTTCTAACAACTTGCCACCCACACCATATATTCTTAATACCTTCCAAAGAGCATCTCTATCAACTCTATCATATGCCTTCTCCAGATCCATAAATGCTACATACAAATCCATTTGCTTTTCTAAGTATTTCTCACATACATTCTTCAAAGCAAACACCTGATCCACACATCCTCTACCACTTCTGAAACCACACTGCTCTTCCCCAATCTTATTCTCTGTACATGTCTTCACCCTCTCAATCAATACCCTCCCATATAATTTACCAGGAATACTCAACAAACTTATACCTCTGTAATTTGAGCACTCACTCTTATCCCCTTTGCCTTTGTACAATGGCACTATGTACGCATTCCGCCAATCCTCAGGCACCTCACCATGAGTCATATATCCATTAAATAACCTTACCAACCAGTCAACAATACAGTCACCCCCTTTTTTAATAAATTCCAATGAAATACCATCCAAACCTGAAGACTTGTCGGCTTTCATCTTCCGCAAAGCTTTTACTACCTATTCTCTGTTTACCAAATCATTTTCCCTAACCCTCTCACTTTGCTCACCACCGCGACCAAGACACATCTGCCACTCTATCATCAAACACATTTAACAAACCTTGAAAATACTCACTCCATCTCCTCCTCACATCAACACTACTTGTTATCACCTCCCCATTAGCCCCCTTCACTGAAGGTCCCATTTGCTCCCTTGTCTTACGCACTTTATTTACCTTCTTCCAGAACATCTTTTTATTCTCCCTAAAATTTAAAGATACTCTCTCACCCCAACTCTCATTTGCCCTCTTTTTCACTTCTTGCACCTTTCTCTTGACCTCCTCTCTCTTTCTTTTATACATCTCCCACTCAATTGCATTTTTTCCCTGCAAAAATAATCCAAATGCCTCTCTCTTCTCTTTCACTAATAATCTTACTTCTTCATCCCACCACTCACTACCCTTTCTAATCAAACCACCTCCCACGCTTCTCATGCCACAAGCATCTTTTGCGCACTCCATCACTGATTCCTAAATACATCCCATTCTTCCCCCACTCCCCTTACTTCCATTGTTCTCACCTTTTTCCATTCTGTACTCAGTCTCTCCTGGTACTTCCTCTCACAAGTCTCCTTCCCAAGCTCACTTACTCTCACCACCCTCTTCACCCCAACATTCACTCTTCTTTTCTGAAAACCCATACAAATCATCACCTTAGCCTCCACAAGATAATTGTCAGACATCCCTCAAGTTGCACCTCTCAGCACATTTACATCCAAAATCTCTCTTTCGCGTGCCTGTCAATTAACACGTAATCCAATAACGCTCTCTGACCATCTCTCCTACTTACATACGTATACTTATGTATATCTTGCTTTTTAAACCAGGTATTCCCAATCACCAGTCCTTTATCAGCACATAAATCTACAAGCTCTTCACCATTTCCATTTACAACACTGAACACCCCATGTATACCAATTATTCCCTCAACTGCCACATTACTTACCTTTGCATTCAAATCACCCATCACTATAACCCGGTCTCGTGCATCAAAACCACTAACACACTCATTCAGCTGCTCCCAAAACACTTGCCTCTCATGATATTTCTTCTCATGCCCAGGTGCATATGCACCAATAATCACCCATCTCTCTCCATCAACTTTCAGTTTTACCTATATTAATCGAGAATTTACTTTCTTACATTCTATCACATACTCCCACAACTCCTGTTTCAGGAGTACTGCTACTCCTTCCCTTGCTCTTGTCCTCTCACTAACCCCTGACTTTACTCCCAAGACATTCCAAAACCACTCTTCTCCTTTACCCTTGAGCTTCGTTTCACTCAGAGCCAAAACATCCAGGTTCCTTTCCTCAAACATACTACCTATCTTTTCTTTTTTCACATCTTGGTTACATCCACACACATTTAGACACCCCAGCCTGAGTCTACGAGGAGGATGAGCACTCCCCGCGTGACTCCTTCTGTTTCCCATTTTTTAGAAAGTTAAAAATACAAGGAGGGGAGGATATCTGACCCTCCGCTCCCGTCCCCTCTAGTCGTCTTCTGCGACACGTGAGGAATGCGTGGGAAGTATTCTTTCACCCCTATCCCCTGGGATAGGGGTGAAAGAATATATATAATCCCTGGGAATAGGGGAGAAAGAATACATCCCACGTATTCCCTGCGTGTTGTAGAAGGCGACAGAAAGGGGAGGTAGCGGGTGGCTTGAAATCCTCCCCTCTCGTTTATAATTTTCCAAAAGAAGGAACAGAGAAAGGGGCTAAGTGAGGAGTTCCCTCAAAGGCTCAGTCCTCTGTTCTTATTCGTACCTCGCTAATGCGGGAAATGGCGTATTGTATGAAAAAAAAGAATATATATATATATATATATATATATATATATATATATATATATATATATATATATATATATATATATATATATATATATATATATATATATATATACATATATGTTCTTATGAGTCCATGGGGAACATAAGAGACGATAAGTTCCCAAGTGCACTTTCGTGTAATAATCACATCATCAATGTAGAAACAATAGAGAAAAACGGTTGTTGATATACAGCGAAGAGACGTAGGAAGGATGCCATTTTTTAAACATGTGATAGTCAAAGACAGACAACGAGGATATCATAAACTTATTATGTGGCAAGAAGGTGAACTGTTTACAAATCATATCAAAAATAAAGCTAACAAATTTGTATAGACCTTTACTAATATTAATACTACTAATACTACTAATGTAATACTTATACTAAGATTATAATTCTTTGTGTATTTAGTAAAAAGATCATTCAATGATATCTCTCGTGGCACTGGAAGTAGAGTTAATAAAAGAGATGGAACTACTCCAGTCAATACAGTGATCATAGTTTTTAACGTGGTTAAACAAGGCTTTTGATTCTCTTCCTGTTCTTCTATTATATTTTTGTTGCCTGAGTCTAACAGAAAGATCCTTACCAGTCTGCCCTACATATAGATTATCACATCCTTAAAGAAACTAAGCAACATTGGAGACATCATGCACTCCTTCCGGAAACCGATATCCACAAGGACCCAGTCACTTTCCTCTTTTCCTACTTGTACACATGCTTTACATTTTCGATAAAAACTCTTCAATGCTTCTAGTAACTTACCTCCCACACCATATACTATTAGTATCTTCCAAACACCATCTCTATCAACTATATTATATGCCTTCTCCAGATCCATTGATGCGACATACAAATCCATTTCATTTCTAAGTATTTCGCACATGCATTCTTCAAAGCAAACCCCTGATCCACACATCCTCTACCACTTCTGAAACCACACTGCTCTTCCCCAGTATGATGCTCTGTACATGCCTTCACCCTCTCAATCAATACCCTCCCATATAATTTCCCAGGAACACTCAACAAACTTATGTTTATGTAATTTGAATACTCACTTTTATCCCCTTTGCCTATGCACAATTGCACTATGCATGCATTCCGTCAATCCTCAGGCACTTCACCATGAGCCATACATACATTGAATATCCTCACCAAACAGTAAACAACACAAATACTAACCAAACCCGCCGACTTGCCTGCTTTCATCTTCTGCAAAGCTCTCACTACCTCTTCTCTGTTTACACAAGTCTCCTTCGCAAGCAAACTTACTCTCACCACTCTCTTCATCCCAACATTTTCTCTTCCTTTCTGAAAATATCTGCAAATCTTTACGCTCGCCTACACAAGATGTTGATCAGACATCCCTCCAGTTGCACCTCTCAGCACATTAACATCCAAAAGCCTCTCTTTCGCACACCTATTAATAAACACGTAATCCAATAACGCTCTCCGGCCACCCCTCCTACTTACATACGTATACTTATGTATACCTCGTTTTAAACCAGTTGTTCCCAATCACCAGTCCCTAAATCTACATAAATCTACAAGCTCTTCACCATTTCCATTTACAACACTGAACAACCCAAGTACACAAATTATTCCTATATATCTCAACTTATACATATATATACACACACACAGACATATACATATATACACAGGTAGATGATTCATACTGTCTACCTTTATTCATTCCCGTCGCCACCCCGCCACACATGAAATAATAGCCTCCTCCCCCGGATGTGTGCGAGGTAGCGCTAGGAAGAGACAAAAGGGGCCACATTCATTCATACTCAGACTCCAGCTGTCATACAATAATGCAGCGAAACAACAGCTCCGTTTCAACATCCAGGCCCCCCAAAAAATCCATGATTTACCCCAGGCGCTTCACATGCCCTTGTTTAATCTATTGACAGCATGTCGACCCCGGTATACCACATAGTTCCAATTCACTCTATTCCTTGCACGACTTTCACCCTCCTGCATGTTCAGGCCCCGATCACTCAAAATCTTTTTCACTTCATCATTCCACCTCCAATTTGGCCCCCAACTTCTCCTCGTTCCCTTAACCTCTGACACATACTTTAACTTAGATCCAATAGAATATATTTCTCAAACTCATCATCAATAAACTCTGGTCTGCAAATACGTAATGCCCTGAGGAACATAGATTGAAATGATGATAATTTAACTCAGTCATGTTGAGATGAATAATAAGGGATATATTAGCATACATTGGTGGGTTTTCTGTATATGCTAAACTTAAACTTGTTTCCTTGTCTATGGATCATGCAATCTAAAAATGGTAACATACCATTATTTTCATTTTCTACGGTAAATTTGATGGAAGGCACTAAATTGTTAATTAAGGGGAGAAATATTTGTAAATTTTAATTTGTTGGCCAGACACAAAGAACATCATCTACATACCTAAACCAAATTGCATTAGAAGGTAAGATATCCTTTAGGAATTTTGTTTCAAAAAATTCCCATTGCCATACCAAATTTTTGAGCATAATAATCTCCATTAAATTGAAATACACAGTCTTTTATACACAATTTTATCAGTTCAATGAAATTAGACTTTGAAACAGGTAAATGAATATCATCCAAGACATCAAATAAATATTCTAAAAGGTCATCAACTGGAACTTTAGTGAAAAGTGAGGAAACATCAAAGCTAACTAGTTTGAAATCAAAATTAATATTGATATTGTTCAGCTTGTTGACTAAATCTACATTGTTCATGATATCAAAATTTGTTACCTTACCCACTAAAGGGCTCAATAAGGAAACTAACCATTTTGATAATTTATATGTGATGGAGCCTACTAAACT
>NW_027264507.1:0-6932 GCF_036320965.1 Panulirus ornatus | reverse complement strand
GTTGAAGATGAAAAAAAACAACTCGGGAACTCTAAATAAACACGGAAGTGAGACAAAAAAATAAATATTTTTTTTTGCAAGATAAAAAGATTTGTAAAGAAAACTAACAAAAAAAAGAAAATTTAAAGATTAAAAGAAAGTCTGTTTGCAAGCATTTATTATCTCAATGGATCGGTTATGTGCGTTTAAGTGCTAGGTTAGGTGCGTGGTTGTTGAGATTTTGGGATTTCTGGAAAGGGTACCACTTGCATAAAAAAGCCCGCATTAAAAAGTCCTTTTTTTGCAGAGTTGGAGGTAAATTACGCAAATTTATTTTCCATTTGTTATATGTTACCCTATCATACATATCTTAATTGATCAGGAATGTGCTTTTACAGAGTGTAGAGTAGGTAGGTAGGTATGTAGGTAGCCCCTCTTTTTCCATTTCTTTTTCCATTTCGTACAGCGTATACCATACATATCTCATTAGATTGAAGAAAGAAAATTATTAAGAGACGAAACAAGATCCGTTGGAAGATAGATAAGAACTATTTAGAAGAGTGAAAAAAAATTGTTTTCAGATGACAAAAACAAATTAGTGTTACGAAAATACTGTTGAAAAACTACTTAAAAAGAGCTTTTGGAATACTAAAAAAGATTTGTTTGGATTTAAAGAACTGTGAAAATTGCTTGGAAGATGAAATAAACTGCTCTTGGAAAACTTCAAAAAAAACACTCGGGAACTCTAAATAAACACCGGAATTGAAAGACTAAAAACAATTTTTTTTTGGAAGATAAAAAAAGAACCTCCAGGAAGATTAAAGAAATCTATTAAGAAGAACGAAGAAGATCCGTTTGGATGACTAGAATAAGAAAACTATTTTAAGAAGTAGAAAAAAAATCCTTTCAGATACAAATATAAATTAGTGTTGTGAAAATATGTTGAAAATAACTTAAAAAGAGCTTGGAAAACTAAAACATCTGTTTTGTTAAAAGAATTGTATTTGGAAAAAAAAAATAATACTGGTTGGAAGATGAAAAAAAAACAACTCGGAACTCTACATAAAACACGGAAGTTGAAGACAAAAAATAATTTTTTTAAAGAATAAAAAGAGATTTTTAAGAAAAACTAACAAAAAAAGGAAAAAAATTGAAAGATTAAAAGAAAGTCTGTTTGCAAGCCATATAATATCTCAAAGATCGTATGTGCGTTTAAAAGTGTAGGTAGTGGCGTGTTGTTGGAATTACTGGATTTCTGGAATGGGTACCACACTTGCATAAAAAAGCCCGCATAAAAAGTCCTTTTTTTGCAGAGTTGAGGTAAAATAAGCAAATTTATTTTCCATTTGTATAATGACCTAATCATACATATCCTTAATTGATCAGAATGTGCTTTTAAGATTGTAGGTTAGGTAGGTAAGTAGGTAGGGTAGAGCCCCTCTTTCCTTTTTTTTTCTTTTTCCCATTTGAACAGCACACTACATACAAATCTCATTAGATTGAAGAAATCAATTAAGAAGAACGAAAAAGATCCGTTTGGAAGACTTGATAAGAACTATTTTTAGAAGAGTGAAAAAAAATCTGTTCAGAATGACAAAAACAAATTATTGTTACGAAACTATTGTTCGAAAATACTAAAAAGAGCTTTTTGGAAAACTAAAACATATTTGTTTGGGTAAAAGAACTGTTTGAAAAATTGTTTGGGGAACATGAATAAAGCTCTTTGATAACTTCAAAAAATACGCGGGGAACTCTAAATAAACACGGAATTGAAAGACTAAATGCTATTTTTTTTTGGAAGATAAAAAAAACCTGCAGGAAGATTAAAGAAATCTATTAAGAAGAACGAAAATAAGATCCGTTGATATGACTAGATAAGGAACTATTTAGAAGTGAAAAAAAATCTGCTCAGATGCAAATATAAATTAGTGTTTTTGAAAATATTGTTGAAAATACTTAAAAATGAGCTTTTTGGAAAACTAAAACATCTGTTTTGTTTTAATAGAATTTTTTGAAATTCTGGTTGCGAAGATGAAAAAAAAACAACTCGGGACTCTAAATAAATCACGGAAGTGAAAGACAAAAAATATTTTTTTTTTTGAAGAATAGAAGAGATTTGTTAAGAAAAACTAACAAAAAAAAGAAAAATTTGGTAAGATTTAAAAGAAAGTCTGTTTGCAAGCCATATTTATCTCAATGGATCGGTATTGTGCGTTTTGAATGTGTAGTAGGTGCGTGTTGTTGGATTTATTGGATTTCTGGAATTGGGTACCACACTTGCATAAAAAAGCCCGCATAAAAAGTCCTTTTTTTGCTGAGTTGGGTAAATTAAGCAAATTTATTTTCATTTGTATATGTACCTATTTCATACATATCTTAATTGATCAGAATGAGCTTTTGAGAAGGTAGGTAGGTTATGTAGGTAGCCCCTCTTTTTCCCATTCTTTTTCCAATTTGTACAGGGCATTCTACCATACATATCTCCAGTAGATTGAAGACATCTATTAAGAAGAACGAAAAAGATCCGTTTGGAAGACTAGATAAGAACTATTTAGAAGAAGTGAAAAAAAAAATCTGTTCAGATGGGACTAAAAACAAAATTAGTGTTACGAAAAATTTACCTGTTGAAAATACTTAAAAAGAGCTTTTTGGAAAACTAAAACAGATATGTTTGGTTAAAAGAACTGTTTTGAAAATTGCTTGGAAGTTGAATAAAACTGTGTTTGGGAAACTTCAAAAGAAACTACTCGGGAACTCTAATTAATACACGGAATTGAAGACCCGAAAACTATTTTTTTTGGAAGATAAAAAACAGACCTGCCAGTGAAGTTTAAAGAAATCTATTAAGAAGAACGAAAAGATCCGTTTGGATGACTAGATAAGAACTATTTAGAGTGAAAAAAAATCTGTTCAGATGACAAATATAAATTAGTGTTTGTGATATATTGTTGAAATTACTTAAAAAGAGCTTTTTGAAAAACTATAACATCTGTTTTGTTTTAAAAGTATGGTTTGAAATACTGGTTGGATGATGAAAAAACAACTTCGGAACTCTAAATAAACACGGAAGTGAAAGACAAAAACTATTTTTTTAGAAGAATAAAAAGAGATTTGTTAAGAAAAACTAACAAAAAAAAAGAAAACTTTGAAAGATTAAAAGAAAAGTCTATTTGCAAGCCATATATATCTCAAACGGATTAGGTTATGTGCGTATAAAAGTGTAAGGTAGGTGTCGTGTTGTTGGATTACTGGATTTCTGGAAGTGGTACCCACACTTGTCATAAAATAAGCCCGCATAAAAAGTCCTTTTTTTGCAAAGTGAGGTAAAATTAAGCAAATTTATTGTCCCATTTGTCTATGTACCTATCATACATATTCTTATTGATCAGAATGTGCTTTTAGAGTGAGGTTAGGTTAGGTAGGTATGTAGGTAGCCCCTCTTTTTCCCATTTCTATTTCCATTTCTATATAACAGGCATACTACCATCATATTCAGTGAGTTCAGTATATGCTTTTAGGAGTGCAGGTACTTGCTTCGTTGATGGACTACTGGACAGATGTTTGTCAAGTCAACTCTTTTTGAAAGTGTATAAGCGATTTTTTTTTTCAATTGTTTAGTAGACTAAGAAAATATGTGGTTGGAAGATACAAAACACCTGCCGGAAGTAAAAGTAATCTTTTAAGAAAAACGAAAAAGATATTTTGGGAAGACTAGATTTGTTAAGAAAATAACAAATAAATGAAAAATTTGAAAGATTAAAAGAAAGGTCTGTTTTGCAAGCCATATATATCTCAAGGACGGTATAGTGCGTTTTAAAAGTGTAGTGCAGTGCGTTGTTGTGGGATTACTGGATTTCTGGAACTGGGTACACACTTGCATCAAAAAGCCGCATAGAAAAGTCCTTTTTTTGCAGAGTTGAGGTAAAATTAAGCAAATTTATTTTCCATTTGTATATGTACCTAATCTACATATCTTAATAATGATCAGAACTGTGCTTTTAAGAGTGTAGGTACGGTAGGTAGGTATGTATGTAGCCCCTCTTTTTCCCATTTCTTTTTCCATTTGTACAGGCACACTACCATACATATCTCTTTAGATTGATGAAAAATTAGAAGAAGAACGAAACAAGATCGTTTGGAATGATAGATAAGAACTATTTAGAAGAGGTGAAAAAAAAAATCTGTGTCAGATGACAAAAACAAATTAGTGTTACGAAAATACTGTTGAAAATACTTAAAGAGCTTTTTGGAAAACTAAAACAGATTTGTTTGTTAAAAGAATGTTTGAAAATTGCTTGGCAGATGAACTAAAACTGCTCTTTGGAAAACTTCAAAAAAACTGACTCGGGAACTCTAAATAAACACGGAATTGAATGGACTAAAACTATTTTTTTTGGAAGATAAATAAAGACCTGCCAGGAAGATTAAAGAAATCTATTAAGAAGAACGAAAAAGATCCGTTTGAATGACTTAGATAAGAACTATTTTGTAAGTGAAAAAAAAATTTGCTCAGATGACAAATATAAATTAGTGTTGTGAAAATATTGTTTGAAAAATACTTAAAAAGAGCTTTGCGAAAACTAAAACATCTGTTTTGTTAAAAGAATTGTTGGAAATATGGTTTGAAGGATGAAAAAAAACAACCTCGGGGGGAATCTAAATAAACACGGAAGTGAAAGAACAAAAAAAAATATGTTTTTTAGGAAGAAATAAAAAGAGATTTGTTAGAAAAACTAACAAAAAAAAGAAAAATATGAAAGATTAAAAGAATGTCTTGTTTGCTAAGCCATATATATCTCAATTGGATCGGTATGTGCGTTTAAAAGTGTAGGTAGGTGCGAGTTGTTGGATTACTGGCTTTTGGAATGGGTACCACACTTGCATAAAAAAAGCCCGCATAAAAAGTCCTTTTTTTTTCAGTGTTGAGGTAAAATTAAGCAAATTATATTTTCCATTTTTGTCTATGACCTAATCTTAATATCTTAATTGATAAGAATGTGCTTTTAAGAGTGTAGGTCTTAGGTAGGTAGGTATGTAGGTAGGCCCCTCTTTTTCCCATTTCTTTTTCCATTTGTACAGGCATAATTACCATACAGATCTATTAGAATTGAAGAAATCTATTAAGAAGAACGAAAAAGATCGTTTGGGTAGACTAGATAAGAACTATTTAGAAGATGGTGAAAAAAAAAATTCTGTTTCAGATGACAAAAATAAATTAGTGTACGAAAATACTGTTTGAGAAAATACTTAAAAAGGCTTTTTGGAAAATTAAAACAGATTTGTTTGGTTAAAAGACACTGGTTTGAAAATTGTTTGGAAGATGATAAACTGCTCTTTGGAAAACTTCAAAAAAACTACTACTCGGAACTCTAAATAACACGGAATTGAAGACTAAAACTATTTTTTTTGGAAGATAAAAATAGGTAACCTGCCAGGAAGATTAAAGAAATCTATTAAGAAGAACGAAAAAGATCCGTTTGGATGACTAGATAAGAACTATTTAGAAGTGAAAAAAAAATCTGTTTCAGATTGACAAATATAAATTAGTGTTGTGAAAAAATATTGTTGAAAATACTTAAAAAGAGCTTTGGGGAAAACTAAAACATCTGGTTTTTGTTAAACAGAATTGTTTGAATACGGTTGGAAGATGAAAAAAAACAATCGGAACTTAAATAGACACGAAGTGAAAGACAAAAAATATTTTTTTTAGAAGAATAAAAAGAAGATTTGTTAAGAAAACTAACAAAAAAAAGAGAAACATTTGAAAGATTAAAAGAAAGTCTCTTTGCAAGGCCATATATATTCTAAAGGATCGGTATGTGCGTTTAAAGTGTGGTAGCTGCGTGATGTTGAGGATTACTGGATTCTGGAATGGGTACCACACTTGCATAAAAAAAGCCCCCATAAAAAGTCCTTTTTTTGCAAAGTTGAGGTAAAAATTAGCAAATTTATTTTCCAATTTGTTATTTACCTAATCATACATATCTTAATTGATCAGAATGTGCTTTTAAGAGTGTAGGTGGTAGGTAGGTATGTAGGTAAAGCCCTCTTTTTCCATTTCTATTTCCATTTCTTACAGGATACTACCATACATATCTCATTAGATCAGTATATGCTTTTAGGAGTGCAGGTACTTGGCTTGTTGATGGAATAGCTGGACAGGATGTTTGGTCAAGTCACTCTTTTTGCAAAGTGTATAGCGATTTGTTTTTCAATTTGTTTAGTAGAATAAGAAAATAAGTGTTGGAGATACAAAACACCTGCCAGGAAATTCTAAAGACAATCTTTTAAGAAAAAACGATAAAGATACGTTTGGAAGACTAGATTTGTTAAGAAAACTAACAAAAAAAAGAAAAACATTTGAAGATTAAAGAAGAAAGTCTGTTTGCAAGCCATATATATCTCAATGGATCGGTATGTGCGTTTAAAGTTGTAGGCAGGTGCGTGTTGTTGGATTACTGGATTCTGGATGGGGTACCACACGTGCATAAAAAAAGCCCGCATAAAAAGTCCTTTTTTTGCCGGAGTTGAGGTAAAATTAAGCAAATTTATTTTCCATATATGTATATGTACCTTAATCATACATTTCTTAATTGATCAGAATGTGCTTTTAAGAGTGTAGTAGGTAGGTAGGTATGTATGTAGCCCCTCTTTTTCCCATTTCTTTTCAATTTGTACAGGCACACTACCGACATATCTTCATTAGATTGAAGAAATCTATTATAGAAGAACGAAAAAGATCCGTTTGGAAGACTAGATAAGAACTATTTAGAAGTACTCCAGTGAAAAAAAAATCTGTTCAGATGACAAAAACAAATTGTGTTACGAAAATTACTGTTGGAATAAATAATACTAAAAAGAGCTTTTTCGGAAAACTAAAAAAAGATGTGTTTGGTTAAAAGAACTGTTTGAAAAATGCTTGGAAGATGAATAACTGCTCTTTGGAAAACTTC
>NW_027264506.1:0-6694 GCF_036320965.1 Panulirus ornatus | reverse complement strand
TCCTTAGTGGATGATGCAAGAGTCCCAGTTACGGATCCATTCATTTCTTGAACAATTCTATGATCGAGGAGGTCATAAGCATCGTTGTGCACAGTATGCAGACTCCGACCAATCCGTTTCCCATGAAAGGTAATTCTCTGGAAAAAAAGACTTTCATTGATACAGGGAAGCTTTTCATGTGGTATCGTGCTTTCGGAAAATCATTTCGTATTTCGCAATCCATCCTCTTAATCGAAGGATAAACAAGCAGTTGAAAGTTTGATCAGCATCAGTGGTTTCATGTACTGTGTTCCTAAACAGTGGGATTATCTGTTTCTATGATTCGTTTTTGTAATGTCTCTAAAGTTCATCAACGCAACGCACCACTTCAATGTAAGTTACCAAAAAGTGAAATTAAGGTAAATTTTTGTGGCTACTGCGCCGCTAAGCACAATATTTGATGATTACAAGAAATGATTTCAGTCTTCAATAAAGTGGGCCTTCTTTGCTTTGGCATAAGCATTGAACAACTAATAAGAGGGTTCCCCACTTTGAACAAATCCTGGTGAAAAGCCCCTGTGATGCCCAAAACGTATTTGTTTAACTTTTTAAATTAAAATGTCTGGCTGCGAAGAACTTTTTTACCAAAAGTCGGGTTTGCAAAAGACTTCTTTAGCTTCCCTTTTTTGGGTTCTTGGGGTTTGTGAAGAGGGGTTTTAAAAAACTTTTTTGGTGTTATCGGGAAATGTCAGTTATTAAAAAACTAATGTCCGAGGTACCTGGGGAAATTTTAAAAAGGGATTTTAGGAGGAAAATTGGGACACCGTTAAAATTTAAAAATTTTCAGTAAGTGTTTTGATTTGATCTGGGTAAAATTAAAGGGGTTTCCTTTTTTTAATTACGTGAAACGATTTGAGTGTTCTTTTTAAAAGGGGAAAAAAAAAAAAGGGTTTTTTGGCCCCCGGGTTTCGGTTGCAAATACACCCCCAGTGTTTGTTTAAAAATTGACAATAATCGGGGTTTTGATGTCATGTGCTATGTTTGGGATATTTTACTCTATATATTTGATTGTTCATTTACTTAAGTTCTACTTATATGCCATGACTTTTACATATACATTTTTTTATATACGTCATCGACTTGTACTTTACTTACGTTTACTTGTTTGCCATCGAAAAGGTTAGGTTACGAAAGGCTTAAAATGTTTTCATAGAAAATGGTGAAAATTTAGCCCTTGTAGAAAGGGGGGTAAACATTTTGGGGGTAACAGATACATGTTAGAATTTTTGGGGGAATTTTTAAAAAAGTTGGGATACGTTTCTCTTTTTCTCTCTCTCTTTTCTCTCTCTTCTCTCTTTTCTCTCTCTCTCTTTTCTCTCTTCTCTCTGTTTTATATTTTAAAAATTTTATAATTATTATTTTTTTTTTTTTTTCTTTTTTTTAAAAAACTTTGTCGCTGTCCCCCGCGTTTGCGAGGGTTAGCGAAAGGAAAACAGACAAAAAGAAAGGGCCAAACCCCCCAAATACACTTGTATATACATACGTCCAAACACCCCAAATTTATACATACCTACACAGTTTTTCCAAATGGTTTCCCCCCAGGGGGTTCCATCCCTTGATTCAACCCAATAAACAGCCCCGTAACCCCGGGTTTATACAATCGTTTAAATTAAATCTATTCCTTGCCTCCTTTCCCCCCTGCTTTTTGGGGCCCCGATCAAAAAAAATCTTTTTCATCCATTTTTTCCACCCCCAATTTTTTTTTCCCTCTTCTCCTTGTTCCCTCCACCTCCGACACTATATCCTTTGGTAAATTTTTCCTCACTCACCCTCTCCTTTGTCCCAAAAACCACTTAAAACCCCCTTCTTCTGCTCTTAAAACCACGCTCTTTTTATTTCCACACATCTCTCTTCCCCTTTTACGTTACTCATCGATCAAACCACCTCCCCACAAAATTGCCCCTCAAACATCTCATTTCCAGCACACCCATCTCCTTGCGCCAACTCTACCCATACCCCACGCTCGAAACCCATAAAACATTTTGGAACCACTTTTCCCTTTCCCAAAAAAAAACCCATTTTGTTTCCGAGAAAATGTTTCGACTTCCAACATTCTTAAAGGGCCCCCCCAGAATTTTCGCCCCCCCCCCCCCCCTTATGTTCCATTTTCCGTTCCGGGTTTTTCCCCCGTTTGCCAGATCCACTCCAGTTTCTAAAACCCCCTTCACTTCCCCCGTTTTTCCTTAAATCCCCCCCAATTGACTTGACCCCCCCCCCCTACTGTACCTAAAAAACCCTTTCTTTTTTCACATTTACTCTTAACTTTTTCTTCCCCAACTTTACCAAACTAAGTCCCCGCTTCTGCAGTTTCTCACATGAATCAGCCCCCAGCCTGTTCATCAGCGAACAACAACTGACTAAATTCCCCAAGTTTCTCTATCCCAACAGACTTTACTTGCCCCTTTTTCCCAAAAACTTTTTGCTTTTTCCCTCCCTAAAAAAACCCCACCCAAAAAACAAATTGAACAACCCATGGAGACATAACACACCCCTGCGCAAAACCTTACATTCATATGGACTTTTACATTTATTTACGTTTTGATTTATTTGCCATCGACTTGTACGTTACTTACGTTTTAATCTATAAACAATCGTCTTGTAAATTTACTTAGTTTTTTTTATATGCCATCGAATTATACATTCACTTACGTTTTTTTTTTTATACCATCGAACTTGTTACATTTACTTATGTTTGATTTTTTTGCCATCGACAGGTTAGGATATGTTAGGCTGGAAATAATAATCACAAAAATGGTGAAAATTATTCGTTGTTACACCTAAAAAGTTTACATTTTCTACAAACACGTTATGAAGTAATTCTGTGTTTAAGAAGTTGGATTTCGTTACTCATATACATATGTCTTAGTACATACGTTTTATTTACATGCCAATCGACACAGGTTAGGTTACGTTAGGTTTGAATTGATAATCACAGAAAATGGTAGAAAATAGTAATTGTTGAAAATGCTAAATTTTTAGTGGTAAGAAACATGTGAATTTTTTAGGGTTTAAGAAGTTGGGTTACGCTACTCTCTCTCTTCTTCTCTCTCTCACTCTATAGATATAATATATATATATATAATATTATATGTTGTTTTTTATTTTTATACTTTGTCGCTGTCTCCCGCGTTTGCGGGGTTAGCGCAAGGAAACAGACGAAATAAAAGGCCCCCCCCCCCCATAACATGTATATACATACGTCCACACACCGCAAATATACATACCTACACAAGCTTACCAGGTTTCCCCAGACGCTTCACATGCCTTGATTCAATCCATGACAGCACGTCAACCCGGTTATTCCACATCGTCCAATATACTCTATTCCTTGCCCTCTTTTCACCCTCTGCCATGTTCAGGCCCGATCACACAAAATCTTTTTTTCAACTCCATCTTTCCACCTCCATTTGGTCTCACTCTTCTCTCGTTCCCTCCACTCCGACACATATATCCTCTTGGTCAATCTTTCCTAACACTTCATTCTCTCCATGTGCACAAACCACTTCAAAACACCTCTCTTCGGCTCTCTCAACACGCTCTTTTTATTTCCACAATATCTTTTACCCTTACGTTATCACTCGATCAAACCACATCACACCCACTACATTGTCCTCAAACATTCTCATTTCCAGCACATCCATCCTCCTGCGCAAAATCTATCATAGCCCACGCCTCGCAACCATACAACATTGTTGGAACACTATTCCTTAAAACTTCCCCATTTTTGCTTTCCGAGTAATGTTCCGACTTCCACACATTCTTCAGGCCCCGAATTTTCGCCCCCCCCCCCACCCTATGATCCACTTCCGTTCCATGGTTCCATCCGTGCCAGGATCCACCCCCCAGATATCTAAAACATTTCACTTCCTCCATTTTTTTCCCATTCAAACTCACCTCCTATTGACTTGCCCTCAACCTATTTTACCTAAAACCTTGCTCTTTTCACATTTACTTTAACTTTCTTCTTCCCACACTTACAAACTCAGTCCCCAGTTTTGCAGTTTCTCACATAAATTTCAGCCACCGCGCTGTATCATCAGCGAACAAAACGACCCCATTCCCAACCTTCTCATCTATTCGTTTTAAACCCATCAAATTGTTAAATTTCCAAAAGGGGTTTTTTTTTTATTGCTTTCGATATACTTTTCACTTAGTTTTATTTTTATACCGCGCTCGTACATTTATTAACTTTTTATTCATGTGCGATCGATAGTCTAGGGGACGTTGGCTTGAAATCATAATCCCCCGGAAAATGGTAAGTTATTCGGTGTATACAAGGTGAACTTTTAAGGGTTAACAAACACTGTTAGGAATTTTTTAGTGTTTTAAAAAGTTTGGATACGTTACTATATATATTATATATATATATTATTATATATAAAAATATATATATATATTTTTTATATTTTTATATATTATCGACTTTTTCATTTACTTACCTTTTATTAACATACCGTCGACATGTACATTTACTTGAAATCTATTTAAACCCCTCGCTGTCGTTAAATTCGAAATTTTTTATTGACAACGAATTGTAATTTTACTTTATTTTATTTATTATACTTTGTCGCTGTTTTTCCCGCGTTTGCGAGGTAGCGCAAGGAAACAGACGAAAGAAATGGCCAAACCCCCCCTTTCACATGTATATACATACGTCCACCCCAGCAAATATACATACCTAAAAAGCTTTCCATGTTACCCAGACGCTTCACTTGCTTGATTCAATCCACTGACAGGGACGTCAACCCGGTTTTACCACATCGCTCAAATTTTACTCTATTCCTTGCCCTCTTTCACCCCCCTGCATGTTCAGGCCCCGATCACAAAAATCTTTTTTTACTCCATCTGTTTTCCCCCCTCAATTTGGTCCCCTCTTCTCCCTTGTTCCCTCCCCCTCCGACACATTTCCTCCTTGGTTTTAATCTTTCCTCACTAATCCCCCTCCATGTGCCCCCAAACACTTCAAAACCCCCTCTTCCTCCTCTCAACACGCTCTTTTTATTTCCAAACATCTCTTACCCTTACGTTACTCACTCGATCAAACCACTCAACCACACATTGTCCCCAAACATCTATTTCCAGCACATCCTTTCCCTTTTGCGCAAAACTCTATCCATAGCCCAAACCTCGCAACCATACAACATTGTTGGAACCATATTCCTTCAAACATACCCATTTTTTCTTTCGAGATAATGTTTGACTTCCCCACATTCTCAAGGGCCCCCGAATTTTCGCCCCCCTCCCCCCTATGATCCCTTCGCTTATGGTTCCATCCGCTGCCGTCCACTCCAAAATATCCCAAAACACTTCAATTCCCAGTTTTTCCCATTCAAACTCCCTCCCAAATGAACTTGACCCTCAACCCTACTGTACCTATAACCTTTCTCTTACACATTTTCTCTTAACTTTCTTCTTCCACAATTTACCAAATCAGTCACCAGCTTCTGCAGTTCACATGAATCAGCCACAGCGCTGTTTTTCAAAACAGCGAAAACAACTGACTCACTCCCAAGCTTCTTCATCCCAACAGACTTCAACTGCCCTCTTTCCAAAAAAATCTTGCATTTACCTCCCTAAAAACCCCATCCATAAAAAAAATTAAACAACCCTGGGGACATTAAAATTTTTCTTACATTTTATTTATATGCCATCCCAAAGGTTAGGTTTACGTTAAGCTTGAAATGATAATCACAGAAAATGGTTAAAAAATTGTCATTGTAGAAAAAAAAGGTAAAATTTTTAAGGGTAAAAAAAAAAATGTTTGGGAAATTTTTAGGTTTAAGAAGTTGGGATACGTTCTCTAATTTCATTGCCTTTACATTTTCTTCGTTTTATTTATATGCATCGACTGTACATTTTTCTTACTTTATATTAAAGCCAAATTTACTTGTATATAATGTTGGCATATAAATAAACAGTAAGTAAATGTACATTTTCTTACGTTTTTTTTATATGCCAGCGGACTGGGACATTTTACTTACGTTTTATTTATTGCCATCGATTTGTACTTTTACTTCGTTTTATTTGTTTTGCCATCGACTTGTATATTACGTACGTTTCTTTTATGCCCGCGACTCAAAAATTTACTTCGTTTTATTCATTTGACATCCCACTTGTCATTTACTTTCGTTTTATTTATATGCCATCGACTGTAGTTTTTTTATATTTTTTATTAGCATGTCTTCTACTTTTTCTTAGTTATATTTATAAGCCCTCAACTTATACAGTACTTACGGTTTATTTATATGCCATTTTGAATTTTAAAATTACTTGCTTTCAAATTTTTAAGCCATCGACTTTTTCGAGTCGGGTGGCAATAAATAAAAACTAAGGAAATTTCATTTACTTACGTTTAATTTTCGTGCCATTGACGGGGTAGGTTTCGTTTAAACTTGAAATGATAAACACAGAAAATGGTAAAAAAATTGTCATTGTTACGCCCAAAAAAAATTTACCCTTTTTATAAACACGTTATGAATTTTTGGGTGGTTTAAGAAGTTGGAATTCGTTTTCTCTAATATATCGACTTTTAATTACTTTGTTTTATTTATATACCATTCACTTGTACATTGTTTACGTTGACTTATAGCGATCGATTGTACTTTATTTACCCTTTTATTTATATGCCATAGTTTTTATATTTTCTACGTTTTTT
>NW_027264505.1:0-2874 GCF_036320965.1 Panulirus ornatus | reverse complement strand
TATCTTTTTATTTTTGGATGCCACATGCAAAGGTATTGGACTTTGGCACCCCTAAACGTCTGTTAAGTAACTTTTATTGTCTCTTTCTCCTTCAGGTTGCCACTATTCCTGTTAAAATCATTTCAAGACGCCAACAAAGGGGACTTTAGATTAATCCTTCAATTTTCCTCTAAATTTTACGATTAAGCCCATGCAATTCTCTTGCCCTTTGGCATCACCAAAGTTGTTCATTACAGTAAGCTTTCCAAATCTTTCTTTCAAATTTTGATGCCTCTATGGCCCTGTAATTGCCTTTGGCGGCGCCAAAGGGGATTATAATAAACCTTTAATTTTCGTTTTATTTTTTGGATGCCACCATGCAACTTCTGTATTGGACTTTGGCACCCCCAAAGGGTCTATTTTAAGTAAACTTATTAATTAGGGTCTTTCCCTTTTTAGATCAAGTATTCCCCTGTAATCGGCCTTTGAAGACGCCAAAGGGGAGTTAATTAATCCTTCATTTTTTCTCTATGAATTTTGGATGCCTCCACGCAATTCCCTTGCCTTTTGCCATACCCAAAGTGGTAATAGGTAAGGTTTGCAGATGCTTCTTTCCCTATTGGTGCCTCTATGCCCCATGCATTGCCTTTGGGGCGCCAAAGGGGATTTAAATAAATCTTTAATTTGTCTTTTTATTTTTGGATGCCACCAATGCAAAAGGTATTGGACTTTGGGAACACCTAAAACGGTCTTTTAAGTAAAATTTTAATATGTGTCCTTCCCTTCAGATGCCACATTCCCCTGTAAAGGCCTTTGATGACGCCAAGGGGAGTTAATTAATCCTTCAATTTTCCTCTAAATTTTTCGAAGTGTCCATTCAATTCCTCTTGCCTATGGCATCCCCAAAGTGGCATTAAAGTAAGCATTCCAAATGTTTTTTCTTTCCTTTTTGATGTCCTCTATGCCCCTGTAATTGCTTTGGCGGCGCCAAATGGGATTTAAAAATAAACCTTTAAGTTGTCTTTTTATTTTTGGATGCCACCATGCAACTGGTAATTGGACTTTGGCACCCCCAAAGGGTATTGGTAAGTAAACTTTTTAATTAGGTCCTTCCCTTTAGAATTCTACTATTCCCCTGTAAAGGCCTTTGAAGACGCCAAAGGGAATAGATTAATCCTTCAATTTTCCTCTAAATTTTTGGATGTCTCAAGGCAATTCTCCCCCTTTGGGCCCTCCCCAAGTGGTATTAAGTAAGCTTCAAATGTTTCTTTCCCTTTGATGTCTTTTGCCTGAATTCCTTTGGCGGCGCCAAAGGGGATTTAAACAAAAATCTTTAATTTGTTTTTTTTTTTTGGGATCCCACCACCCAAAGGTAGGGGGGTTTGGCACCCCAAAAGGGGTCTTTTAAAGAAAACTTTTAATTTGTCTCTTTCCCTTAATTGCCACTATTCCTGTAAAGGCCCTTTAAAGACCCAAAGGGTTTAGTTAATCCTTCAATTTTCCTCTAAATTTTTTCGATAAGCCCAGCAATTTTCTTGCCCTTTGGCATCCCCAAAGTGGCATTAAAGTAAGCTTTCAAATGTTTCCCCCCTTTTTGATGCCTCTATGCCCCTGTAATTCCCTTTTGGGCGGCGCCAAAGGGGATTTAAATTAAACTTTAATTTGTCTTTTTAATTTTTGGATGCCACCAATGCAACTGTAATTGGATTTTGGGCCCCCCCCAAAGGTTTTAAAAGTAAACTTTTAATTAGTTCTTTCCCTTTAGATGCCACTTTTCCCCCTGCAAAGGCCTTTGAAGACGCCAAAGGGATTTAGATTAATCCTTCAATTTTCCTCTAAATTTTTGGATGCCTCCACGCAATTCCTTGCCCCTTTGGCCATCCCCAAAGTGGATTAAAGTAAGCTTTCAAATGTTTCTTCCTTTTGATGCCTCTATGCCCCTGTAATTGCCTTTGGGGCCCCAAAAAGGGGATTTAAACTAAATTTTTAAATTTGTCTTTTTATTTTTGGATCCCACCATGCAAAGGTATTAGGATTTGGGGGAACCCTAAACGGTCTTTAAGTAAACTTTTAATTGGTGCCCTTTCCCTTCAGATGCCACTATTCCCTGTAAAGGCCTTTGAAGACGCCAAAGGGGAGTTTAGATTAATCCTTCAATTTTTCCTCTAAATTTTTCGAAGTGTCCATCAATTCTCTTGCCCTTTGGCATCCCCAAAGTGGCATTTAAGGTAAGCTTTCCAAATGTTTCTTTCCCTTTTTGAGGGCCTCTATGCCCCTGTAATTGCCTTTGGCGGCGCCCAAAGGGGATTTAAAATAACCTTTAATTTGTCTTTTTTTTTTTGGATGCCACCATGCAACTGTATTGGACTTTGGCACCCCCAAAGGGTATTTTAAGAAAACTTTTAATTAGGGTCTTTCCCTTTAGATGCCACTATTCCCCTGTAAAGGGCCCTTTAAAGACGCCCAAAGGGGATTTAGATTAATCCTTCAATTTTTCCCTCTAAATTTTTGGATGTCTCCACGCAATTCTCTTGCCCTTTGGCATCCCCAAAGTGGTATTAAAGAAGCTTTCAAAATGTTTTTTCCCTTTTGATGCCTCTATCCCCCTGAATTGCCTTTGGCGGCGCCCAAAGGGATTTAAAAACATCTTTAATTTGTCTTTTTGTTTTTGGATGCCACCATGCAAAGGTATTAGCCCTTTGGCACCCCTAAACGGTTGTTAAGTAAACTTTTAATTTGTCTCTTTCCCTTCAGATGCCACTATTCCCCTTTTAAAGGCCTTTGAGACGCCAAAGGGGATTTAGATTAATCCTTCAACTTTTCTCTTAAATTTTTGGAGCCTCACCGCAATTCTCTTGACCTTTGGATCCCAAAGTGGCATTAAAGAAAGCTTTC
>NW_027264504.1:0-8492 GCF_036320965.1 Panulirus ornatus | reverse complement strand
ACGTTCTTTTATAAAAAATCTTAATTTATCTCTTTCCCTTCAGATGCCACTACTCCCCTGTAAAGGCCTTTGAAGACGCCAAAGGGGATTTAGATTAATCCTTCAATTTTCCTCTTAAGATTTTGGATGCCTCCACGCAATTACCTTGCACTTTGGCATCCCCAAAGTGGCATTAAGGTAAGCTTTGCAGATGCTTCTTTCCCTATTGGTGCCTCTATGCCCCTGTAATTGCCTTTGGTGGCGCCAAAGGGGATTTAAAATAAACCTTCAATTTGTCTTTTTATTTTTGGATGCCACCTTGCAAAGGTATTGGACTTTGGCAACCCTAAACGGTCTTTTAAATAAACTTTTAATTTGTCTCTTTCCCTTCAGATGCCACTATTCCCCTGTAAAGAACTTTGAAGACGCCAAAGGGGAGTTAGGTTAATCCTTCAATTTTCCTCTAAATTTTTCGAAGTGTCCATGCAATTCTCTTTCCCTTTGTCATCCCCAAAGTGGCATTAAAGTAAGCTTTCCAAATGTTTCTTTCCCTTTTGATGCCTCTATGCCCCTGTAATTGCCTTTGGCGGCGCCAAAGGGTATTTGAAATAAATCTTTAATTTGTCTTTTTATTTTCGGATGCCACCATGCAACTGTATTGGACTTTGGCACCCCCAAAGGGTATTTTAAGTAGACTTTTAATTAGGGTCTTTCCCTTTAGATGCCACTATTCCCCTGTAAAGGCCTTTGAAGACGCCAAAGGGGATTTAGATTAATACTTCAATTTTCCTCTAAATTTATGGATGCCTCACCGCAATTTTCTTGACCTTTGGCATCCCCAAAGTGGCATTAAAGTAAGCTTTGCAAATGTTTCTTTCCCTTATGATGCCTCTATGCCCCTGTAATTGCCTTTGGCGGCGCCAAAGGGGATTCAAAATAAAGCTTTAATTTCTCTTTTTAATTTTCGATGCCTCCGTGCAGCTGTATTGGACTTTGGCACCCCTAAACGTTCTTTTATAAAAAATCTTAATTTATATCTTTCCCTTCAGATGCCACTACTCCCCTGTAAAGGCCTTTGAAGACGCCAAAGGGGATTTAGATTAATCCTTCAATTTTCCTCTTAAGATTTTGGATGCCTCCACGCAATTACCTTGCACTTTGGCATCCCCAAAGTGGCATTAAGGTAAGCTTTGCAGATGCTTCTTTCCCTATTGGTGCCTCTATGCCCCTGTAATTGCCTTTGGTGGCGCCAAAGGGGATTTAAAATAAACCTTCAATTTGTCTTTTCATTTTTGGATGCCACCTTGCAAAGGTATTGGACTTTGGCAACCCTAACCGGTCTTTTAAATAAACTTTTAATTTGTCTCTTTCCCTTCAGATGCCACTATTCCCCTGTAAAGGCCTTTGAAGACGCCAAAGGGGAGTTAGGTTAATCCTTCAATTTTCCTCTAAATTTTTCGAAGTGTCCATGCAATTCTCTTTCCCTTTGTCATCCCCAAAGTGGCATTAAAGTAAGCTTTCCAAATGTTTCTTTCCCTTTTGATGCCTCTATGCCCCTGTAATTGCCTTTGGCGGCGGCAAAGGGGATTTAAAATAAACCTTTAATTTGTCTTTTTATTTTTGGAAGCCACCATGCAACTGTATTGGACTTTGGCACCCCCAAAGGGTATTTTAAGTAAAATTTTAATTAGTGTCTTTCCCTTTAGATGCCACTATTCCCCTGTAAAGGCCTTTGAAGACGCCAAAGGGGATTTAGATTAATCCTTCAATTTTCCTCTAAATTTTTGGATGTCTCCACGCAATTCTCTTGCCCTTTGGCATCCCCAAAGTGGTATTAAAGTAAGCTTTCCAAATGTTTCTTTCCCTTTTGATGCCTCTATGCCCCTGCAATTGCCTTTGGCGGCGCCAAAGGGGATTTAAACTAAATCTTTAATTTGTCTTTTTGTTTTTGGATACCACCATGCAAAGGTATTAGACTTTGGCACCCCTAAACGGTCTGTTAAGTAAACTTTTAATTTGTCTCTTTCCCTTCAGATGCAACTATTCCCCTGTAAAGGCCTTTGAAGACGCCAAAGGAGATTTAGATTAATCCTTCAATTTTTCTCTAAATTTTTGGATGCCACACCGCAATTCTCTTGACCTTTGGCATCTCCAAAGTGGCATTAAAGTAAGCTTTCCAAATGTTTCTTTCCCTTATGATGCCTCTATGCCCCTGTAATTGCCTTTGGCGGCGCCAAAGGGGATTTAAAATAAACATTTAGTTTATCTTTTTATTTTTGGATGCCACCATGAAAAAGTATTGGACTTTGGCACCCCTAAACGGTCTGTTAAGTAAACTTTTAATTTGTCTCTTTCCCCTCAAATGCCACTATTCCCCTGTAAAGGCCTTTGAAGACGCCAAAGGGGATTTAGATTAATCCTTGTACTTTCCTGTAAATTTTTCGATGCGTCCATGCAATTCTCTTGCCCTTTGGCATCCCCAAAGTGGCATTAAAGTAAGCTTTCCGAATGTTTCTTTCCCTTTTGATGCCTCTATGCCCCTGTAATTGCCTTTGGCGGCGCCAAAGGGTATTTCAAATAAATCTTTAATTTGTCTTTTTATTTTCGGATGCCACCATGCAACTGTATTGGACTTTGGCACCCCCAAAGGGTATTTTAAGTAGACTTTTAATTAGGGTCTTTCCCTTTAGATGCCACTATTCCCCTGTAAAGGCCTTTGAAGACGCCAAAGGGGATTTATATTAATCCTTCAATTTTCCTCTAAATTTATGGATGCCTCACCGCAATTTTCTTGACCTTTGGCATCCCCAAAGTGGCATTAAAGTAAGCTTTGCAAATGTTTCTTTCCCTTATGATGCCTCTATGCCCCTGTAATTGCCTTTGGCGGCGCCAAAGGGGATTGAAAATGAACCTTTAATTTCTCTCTTTAATTTTCGATGCCTCCGTGCAGCTGTGTTGGACTTTGGCACCCCTAAACGGTCTTTTATAAAAAATCTTAATTTATCTCTTTCCCTTCAGATGCCACTACTCCCCTGTAAAGGCCTTTGAAGACGCCAAAGGGGATTTAGATTAATCCTTCAATTTTCCTCTTAAGATTTTGGATGCCTCCACGCAATTACCTTGCACTTTGGCATCCCCAAAGTGGCATTAAGGTAAGCTTTGCAGATGCTTCTTTCCCTATTGGTGCCTCTATGCCCCTGTAATTGCCTTTGGTGGCGCCAAAGGGGATTTAAAATAAACCTTCAATTTGTCTTTTTATTTTTGGATGCCACCTTGCAAAGGTATTGGACTTTAGCACCCCTAAACGGTCTTTTAAATAAACTTTTAATTTGTCTCTTTCCCTTCAGATGCCACTATTCCCCTGTAAAGGCCTTTGAAGACGCCAAAGGGGAGTTAGGTTAATCCTTCAATTTTCCTCTAAATTTTTCGAAGTGTCCATGCAATTCTCTTTCCCTTTGTCATCCCCAAAGTGGCATTAAAGTAAGCTTTCCAAATGTTTCTTTCCCTTTTGATGCCTCTATGCCCCTGTAATTGCCTTTGGCGGCGCCAAAGGGGATTTAAAATAAACCTTTAATTTGTCTTTTTATTTTTGGAAGCCACCATGCAACTGTATTGGACTTTGGCACCCCCAAAGGGTATTTTAAGTAAAATTTTAATTAGTGTCTTTCCCTTTAGATGCCACTATTCCCCTGTAAAGGCCTTTGAAGACGCCAAAGGGGATTTAGATTAATCCTTCAATTTTCCTCTAAATTTTTGGATGTCTCCACGCAATTCTCTTGCCCTTTGGCATCCCCAAAGTGGTATTAAAGTAAGCTTTCCAAATGTTTCTTTCCCTTTTGATGCCTCTATGCCCCTGCAATTGCCTTTGGCGGCGCCAAAGGGGATTTAAACTAAATCTTTAATTTGTCTTTTTGTTTTTGGATACCACCATGCAAAGGTATTAGACTTTGGCACCCCTAAACGGTCTGTTAAGTAAACTTTTAATTTGTCTCTTTCCCTTCAGATGCAACTATTCCCCTGTAAAGGCCTTTGAAGACGCCAAAGGAGATTTAGATTAATCCTTCAATTTTTCTCTAAATTTTTGGATGCCACACCGCAATTCTCTTGACCTTTGGCATCTCCAAAGTGGCATTAAAGTAAGCTTTCCAAATGTTTCTTTCCCTTATGATGCCTCTATGCCCCTGTAATTGCCTTTGGCGGCGCCAAAGGGGATTTAAAATAAACATTTAGTTTATCTTTTTATTTTTGGATGCCACCCTGAAAAAGTATTGGACTTTGACACCCCTAAACGGTCTGTTAAGTAAACTTTTAATTTGTCTCTTTCCCCTCAAATGCCACTATTCCCCTGTAAAGGCCTTTGAAGACGCCAAAGGGGATTTAGATTAATCCTTGTACTTTCCTGTAAATTTTTCGATGCGTCCATGCAATTCTCTTGCCCTTTGGCATCCCCAAAGTGGCATTAAAGTAAGCTTTCCGAATGTTTCTTTCCCTTTTGATGCCTCTATGCCCCTGTAATTGCCTTTGGCGGCGCCAAAGGGTATTTGAAATAAATCTTTAATTTGTCTTTTTATTTTCGGATGCCACCATGCAACTGTATTGGACTTTGGCACCCCCAAAGGGTATTTTAAGTAGACTTTTAATTAGGGTCTTTCCCTTTAGATGCCACTATTCCCCTGTAAAGGCCTTTGAAGACGCCAAAGGAAATTTAGATTAATCCTTCAATTTTCCTCTAAATTTATGGATGCCTCACCGCAATTTTCTTGACCTTTGGCATCCCCAAAGTGGCATTAAAGTAAGCTTTGCAAATGTTTCTTTCCCTTATGATGCCTCTATGCCCCTGTAATTGCCTTTGGCGGCGCCAAAGGGGATTCAAAATAAACCTTTAATTTCTCTTTTTAATTTTCGATGCCTCCGTGCAGCTGTATTGGACTTTGGCACCCCTAAACGTTCTTTTATAAAAAATCTTAATTTATATCTTTCCCTTCAGATGCCACTACTCCCCTGTAAAGGCCTTTGAAGACGCCAAAGGGGATTTAGATTAATCCTTCAATTTTCCTCTTAAGATTTTGGATGCCTCCACGCAATTACCTTGCACTTTGGCATACCCAAAGTGGCATTAAGGTAAGCTTTGCAGATGCTTCTTTCCCTATTGGTGCCTCTATGCCCCTGTAATTGCCTTTGGTGGCGCCAAAGGGGATTTAAAATAAACCTTCAATTTGTCTTTTCATTTTTGGATGCCACCTTGCAAAGGTATTGGACTTTGGCAACCCTAACCGGTCTTTTAAATAAACTTTTAATTTGTCTCTTTCCCTTCAGATGCCACTATTCCCCTGTAAAGGCCTTTGAAGACGCCAAAGGGGAGTTAGGTTAATCCTTCAATTTTCCTCTAAATATTTCGAAGTGTCCATGCAATTCTCTTTCCCTTTGGCATCCCCAAAGTATCATTAAAGTAAGCTTTCTAAATGTTTCTTTCCCTTTTGATGCCTCTATGACCCTGTAATTGCCTTTGGCGGCGGCAAAGGGGATTTAAAATAAACCTTTAATTTGTCTTTTTATTTTTGGAAGCCACCATGCAACTGTATTGGACTTTGGCACCCCCAAAGGGTATTTTAAGTAAAATTTTAATTAGTGTCTTTCCCTTTAGATGCCACTATTCCCCTGTAAAGGCCTTTGAAGACGCCAAAGGGGATTTAGATTAATCCTTCAATTTTCCTCTAAATTTTTGGATGTCTCCACGCAATTCTCTTGCCCTTTGGCATCCCCAAAGTGGTATTAAAGTAAGCTTTCCAAATGTTTCTTTCCCTTTTGATGCCTCTATGCCCCTGCAATTGCCTTTGGCGGCGCCAAAGGGGATTTAAACTAAATCTTTAATTTGTCTTTTTGTTTTTGGATACCACCATGCAAAGGTATTAGACTTTGGCACCCCTAAACGGTCTGTTAAGTAAACTTTTAATTTGTCTCTTTCCCTTCAGATGCAACTATTCCCCTGATAAGGCCTTTGAAGACGCCAAAGGAGATTTAGATTAATCCTTCAATTTTTCTCTAAATTTTTGGATGCCACACCGCAATTCTCTTGACCTTTGACATCTCCAAAGTGGCATTAAAGTAAGCTTTCCAAATGTTTCTTTCCCTTATGATGCCTCTATGCCCCTGTAATTGCCTTTGGCGGCGCCAAAGGGGATTTAAAATAAACATTTAGTTTATCTTTTTATTTTTGGATGCCACCATGAAAAAGTATTGGACTTTGGCACCCCTAAACGGTCTGTTAATTAAACTTTTAATTTGTCTCTTTCCCCTCAAATGCCACTATTCCCCTGTAAAGGCCTTTGAAGACGCCAAAGGGGATTTAGATTAATCCTTGTACTTTCCTGTAAATTTTTCGATGCGTCCATGCAATTCTCTTGCCCTTTGGCATCCCCAAAGTGGCATTAAAGTAAGCTTTCCGAATGTTTCTTTCCCTTTTGATGCCTCTATGCCCCTGTAATTGCCTTTGGCGGCGCCAAAGGGTATTTGAAATAAATCTTTAATTTGTCTTTTTATTTTCGGATGCCACCATGCAACTGTATTGGACTTTGGCACCCCCAAAGGGTATTTTAAGTAGACTTTTAATTAGGGTCTTTCCCTTTAGATGCCACTATTCCCCTGTAAAGGCCTTTGAAGACGCCAAAGGGGATTTAGATTAATCCTTCAATTTTCCTCTAAATTTATGGATGCCTCACCGCAATTTTCTTGACCTTTGGCATCCCCAAAGTGGCATTAAAGTAAGCTTTGCAAATGTTTCTTTCCCTTATGATGCCTCTATGCCCCTGTAATTGCCTTTGGCGGCGCCAAAGGGGATTCAAAATAAACCTTTAATTTCTCTTTTTAATTTTCGATGCCTCCGTGCAGCTGTATTGGACTTTGGCACCCCTAAACGGTCTTTTATAAAAAATCTTAATTTATCTCTTTCCCTTCAGATGCCACTACTCCCCTGTAAAGGCCTTTGAAGACGCCAAAGGGGATTTAGATTAATCCTTCAATTTTCCTCTTAAGATTTTGGATGCCTCCACGCAATTACCTTGCACTTTGGCATACCCAAAGTGGCATTAAGGTAAGCTTTGCAGATGCTTCTTTCCCTATTGGTGCCTCTATGCCCCTGTAATTGCCTTTGGTGGCGCCAAAGGGGATTTAAAATAAACCTTCAATTTGTCTTTTTATTTTTGGATGCCACCTTGCAAAGGTATTGGACTTTGGCAACCCTAACCGGTCTTTTAAATAAACTTTTAATTTGTCTCTTTCCCTTCAGATGCCACTATTCCCCTGTAAAGGCCTTTGAAGACGCCAAAGGGGAGTTAGGTTAATCCTTCAATTTTCCTCTAAATTTTTCGAAGTGTCCATGCAATTCTCTTTCCCTTTGGCATCCCCAAAGTAGCATTAAAGTAAGCTTTCTAAATGTTTCTTTCCCTTTTGATGCCTCTATGCCCCTGTAATTGCCTTTGGCGGCGCCAAAGGGGATTTAAAATAAACCTTTAATTTGTCTTTTTATTTTTGGAAGCCACCATGCAACTGTATTGGACTTTGGCACCCCCAAAGGGTATTTTAAGTAAAATTTTAATTAGTGTCTTTCCCTTTAGATGCCACTATTCCCCTGTAAAGGCCTTTGAAGACGCCAAAGGAGATTTAGATTAATCCTTCAATTTTCTCTAAATTTTTGGATGCCTCACCGCAATTCTCTTGACCTTTGGCATCCCCAAAGTGGCATTAAAGTAAGCTTTCCAAATGTTTCTTTCCCTTATGATGCCTCTATGCCCCTGTAATTGCCTTTGGCGGCGCCAAAGGGGATTTAAAATAAACTTTAATTTATCTTTTTATTTTTGGATGCCACCATGCAAAAGTATTGGACTTTGGCACCCCTAAACGGTCTGTTAATTAAACTTTTAATTTGTCTCTTTCCCTTCAGATGCCACTATTCCCCTGTAAAGGCCTTTGAAGACGCCAAAGGGGATTTAGATTAATCCTTCAATTTTCCTGTAAATTTTTCGATGCGTCCATGCAATTCTCTTGCCCTTTGGCATCCCCAAAGTGGCATTAAAGTAAGCTTTCCGAATGTTTCTTTCCCTTTTGATGCCTCTATGCCCCTGTAATTGCCTTTGGCGGCGCCAAAGGGTATTTCAAATAAATCTTTAATTTGTCTTTTTATTTTCGGATGCCACCATGCAACTGTATTGGACTTTGGCACCCCCAAAGGGTATTTTAAGTAGACTTTTAATTAGGGTCTTTCCCTTTAGATGCCACTATTCCCCTGTAAAGGCCTTTGAAGACGCCAAAGGGGATTTATATTAATCCTTCAATTTTCCTCTAAATTTATGGATGCCTCACCGCAATTTTCTTGACCTTTGGCATCCCCAAAGTGGCATTAAAGTAAGCTTTGCAAATGTTTCTTTCCCTTATGATGCCTCTATGCCCCTGTAATTGCCTTTGGCGGCGCCAAAGGGGATTGAAAATGAACCTTTAATTTCTCTCTTTAATTTTCG
>NW_027264502.1:5000-9139 GCF_036320965.1 Panulirus ornatus | reverse complement strand
TATATTATATCCTGACAATCTGAAGACAAGTACATCCGTGAAGAAACAAAATGTAGCGACCTACGCTAACTACGATATGATTTAGTATGCATGATTGTTTACTTCACACATGCTGGTGTATACTCATTAGAACATGCAGCTCAGCACTTTGCATGATGAAACAGACCCACATAATATATACGGGAAAGTGTAAATGCAGAGTTGCACCGAAAGCTAATTCATTGCAGCAATTTCTAGCGTATAGAAAACGGAATTTGATTTGTGTTTGCGGAGAGTTACAGGCACTGTTAAGCTGCCTCAAACACACCTGAGACACTTTCTACTATAAAGTTAAGTCTGGGTTCACCACACGTTCATGGAGGATAGTTTCTGTCGTCAGCGACAATAGATTAACCCAGCGGATACATACTATAACATGAATATGTAGAATACGTGTATTGCTGGATCATTTGAAGGGATAAATGTTGAATACATGCCTTTCACAATTACAATACCTAAGCTTCAGTTGAGTGTCAAGCACACAGCAGGAGTGCCTTTACAGGGAACGCTCAGGCGTAACATTTATCAACCGATAGGTATACAAATTCAATACCCAAGTATAGCTATACAACATTTTTGTTTTCATATTAAGTATACGTGTATGTATGTATGTAACCTATATCTGGATATGCGTGTGTGTGTGTTAAGACTTATGTGTGACCATACGTTTTGTGTTTATCGGTCTATGAGTACATGTGCTAAATAGTGGTGTATGCGTGCGCATGTTAGTCTGTGTGCCGCGTGGTTGTGTTTTTTTGTACGTGTAATCACTTTGTGATACCTGAAATAATAATCCACTCGTGGTGTCCCATCTCAAAACTATATATATATATATATATATATATATATATATATAGAGAGAGAGAGAGAGAGAGAGAGAGAGAGATTTGTATGTAGCACTTATGGATCTGGACAAAGCATATGAAGAGTTGATAGAGATGCTCTGTGGAAGGTATTAGGATTATATGGTGTGGGAGGCAAGTTGCTAGAAGCAGTGAAAAGTTTTTATCGAGGATGTAAGGCATGTGTGCGAGTGGGAAGAGAGGAAAGTGATTAGTTCTCAGTGAATGTCGGTTTGCGGGAGGGGTGCGTGAAGTCTCCATGGTTGTTTAATTTGTTTACGGATGGGATTGTCAAGGAGGTGAATGCAAGAATTTTGGAGAGGGGCATGTATGCAGTCTGTTGTGGATGAGAGGGCTTGGGAAGTGAGTCAGTTCTTGTTCGCTGATGATACATTGCTGGTGGCTGATTCGGATGAGAAACTGCAGAAACTGGTGAGTGAGTTTGGTAAAGTGTATGCAAGAAGAAAGCTGAGAGTATATGTGAATAAGAGCAAGGTTATTAGGTACAGTAGGGTTGAGGGTCAAGTCAATTGGGAGGTGAGTTTGAATGGAGAAAAACTGGAGGAAGTGAAGTGTTTTAGATATCTGGGAGTGGATTTTGGCAGCGAATGGAACCATGGAAGCGGAAATGAGGCACAGGGTGGGGGAGGGGGGCGAAAGTTCTGGGAGGGTTGAAAAAGGTGTAGAAGGCGGGAACATTATCTCGGAAAGCAAAAATGGGTATGTTTGAAGGAATAGTGGTTCTAACAATGTTGTATGGTTGCGAGGCGTGGGCTATAGATAGAGTTGTTCGGAGGAGGATGGATGTATTGGAAATAAGGTGTTTGAGGACAATATGTGGTGTGAGGTGGTGATGGAGTAAGTAATGAAAGAGTAAGAGAGATGTGTGGTAATAAAAAGAGTGTGGTTGAGAGAGCAGAAGAGGGTGTTTTGAAATGGTTTGGTCACATGGAGAGAATGAGTGAGGAAAGATTAACAAAGAGGATATATGTGTCAGAGGTGGAGGAAACGAGGAGAAGTTGAAGACCAAATTGGAGGTGGAAAGATGGAGTAAAAAAGATTTTGAGCGATCGGGGCCTGAACATGCAGGAGGGTGAAAGGCGTGCAAGGAATAGAGTGACTTGGAACGATGTGGTATATCGGGATCGACGTTCTGTCAATGGATTGAACCAGGGCATGTGAAGCGGCTGGGGTAAACCATGAAAAGTGTTGTGGGGCCTAGATGTGGAAAGGGAGCTGTGCTTTCGGTGCATTATACATGACAGCTAGAGACTGTGTGAATGAATGTGGCCTTTATTGTCTTTTCCTAGCGCTACCTCGTGCACATGCGGGGGGAGGGGGTTCTCATTTCATGTGTGGCGTGGTGGTGACGGGAATGAATAAAGGCATCAAGTATGAGCTATGTACATGTGTATATATGTATATGTTTGTGTATGCATATATATGTATACGTTGAGATGTATAGGTATGTATATTTGCTGTGTGTGGACGTGTATGTATATACATGTGCATGTGGGTGGGTTGGGCCTTTCTTTCGTCTGTTTCCTTGCGTTACCTCGCAAACGCGGGAGACAGCGACAAAGTATAATAAATATATATACATATGTATATATATATATATATATATATATATATATATATATATATATATATATATATATATATATAGAGAGAGAGAGAGAGAGAGAGAGAGAGAGAGAGAGAGAGAGAGAGAGCAGGGGAAGGAGTATCACTACTCCTGAAACAGGAGTGGTGGGAGTATGTGATAGAGTGTAAGAAAGTAAACTCTCGATTGACATGGGTAAAACTGAAAGTGGATGGAAAGAGATGGTTGATTAATCGTGCATATGCACCTGGGCATGAGAAGAAAGATCATGAGTGAGTGTGTTACTAGTTTTGATGCACGAGACAGGGTTATAGTGATAGGTGATTTGAATGTAAAGGTGAGTAATGTGGCAGTTAAGGGAATAATTGGTGTACATGGGGTGTTCAGTGTTGTAAATGGAAATGGTGAAGAGCTTGTAGATTTATGTGCTGAAAAATGACTGGTGAATGGAAATACCTGGTTTAAAAAGAGAGAAATACGTAAGTATCCATATGTAAGTAGGAGAGATGGCCAGAGAGCGTTATTGGATTACGTGTTAATTGATAGGCGCGAAAGACACTTTTGGATGTTAATGTACTGAGAGGTTCAACTGGAGGGATGGCTGATCATTATCTTGTGGAGGCGAAGGTGAAGATTTGCAGAGGTTTTCTGAAAAGAAGAGAGAATGTTGGGAGGAAGAGAGTGGTGAGAGTAAGTGAGCTTGGGAAGGAGAGTTTTGTGAGGAAGCACCAGGAGAGACTAAGTACAGAATGGAAAAAGGTGAGAACAAAGGACGTAAGGGGAATGGGGGAGGAATGGGATGTATTTAGGGAAGCAGTGATGGCTTGTGCAAAAGATGCTTGTGGCATGAGAAGTGTGGGAGGTGGGCAGATTAGAAAGGGTAGTGAGTGGTGGGATGAAGAAGTAAGATTATTAGTGAAAGAGAAGAGAGAGGCATTTGGACGATTTTTGCAGAAAAATAATACAAATGAGTGTGAGATGTATAAAAGAAAGAGGCAGAATGTCAAAAGAAAGGTGCAAGAGGCGAAAAAGAGGGCAAATGAGAGTTGAGGTGACAGAGTATCATTAAATTTTAGGGCGAATAAGATGTTTTGGAAGGAGGTAAATAAAGTGCGCAAGACATGGGAACATATGGGAACATCAGTGAAGGGGGCTAATGGGGAGGTGATAACAAGTAGTGGTGATGTGAGGAGATGGAGTGAATATTTTGAAGGTTTGTTGAATGTGTTTGATGATAGAGTGGCAGATATAGGATGTTTTGGTCGAAGTGGTGTGCAAAGTGAGAGGGTTAGGGAGAATGATTTGGTAAACAGAGAAGAGGTAGTTAAAGCTTTGCGGAAGGTGAAAGCCGACAAGGCAGCGGGTTTGGATAGTATTGCAGTGGGATTTATTAAAAAAGGAGGTGACTGTATTGATGACTGGTTGGTAAGGTTAATTAATGTTTGTATGACTCATGGTGAGGTGCCTGAGGACTGGCGGAATTCTTGCATAGTGCCATTGTACAAAGGCAAAGAGGATGAGAGTGAGTGCTCAAATTACAGAGGTATAAGTTCGTTGAGCATTCCTGGGAAAGTGTATGAGAGGGTATTGAATGAGAGGGTGAAGGCATGTACAGAGCACCAGACTGGGGAAGAGCAGTGTGGTTTCAGAAG
>NW_027264501.1:0-11468 GCF_036320965.1 Panulirus ornatus | reverse complement strand
TATTCACACAAACGTCAATAGCAGTTCTCATCAATTTCACCACTGTGTCAATAAGCTTCAATGTCTAAGCTACATTTTTCTCCAACTTCACTATTTTCTTGTCAAAAAATGTGTGGAAATAAAAAGAGCGTGGTTGAGAGAGCAGAAGAAGGTGTTTTGAAATGGTTTGGTCACATGGAGAGAATGAGTGAGGAAAGATTGACCAAGAGGATATATGTGTCGGAGGTGGAGGGAACGATGAGAAGAGGGAGACCAAATTGGAGGTGGAAAGATGGAGTGAAAAAGATTTTGTGTGATCGGGGCCTGAACATGCAGGAGGGTGAAAGGAGGGCAAGGAATAGAGTGAATTGGAGCGATGTGGTATATCGGGGTTGACGTGCTGTCAGTGGATTGAATCAAGGCATGTGAAGCGTCTGGGGTAAACCATGGAAAGCTGTGTAGGTATGTATATTTGCGTGTGTGGACGTATGTATATACATATGTATGGGGGTGGGTTGGACCATTTCTTTCGTCTGTTTCACTGCGCTACCTCGCAAACGCGGGAGACAGCGGAAAAAAAAGAAAAATGAAAAAAAGATGCTTGTGGCATGAGAAGAGTGGGAGGTGGGCTTTTTAGAAAGGGTAGTGAGTGGTGGGATGAAGAAGTAAGAGTATTAGTGAAAGAGAAGAGAGAGGCATTTGGACGATTTTTGCAGGGAAAAAATGCAATTGAGTGGGAGAAGTATAAAAGAAAGAGACAGGAGGTCAAGAGAAAGGTGCAAGAGGTGAAAAAAAGGGGAAATGAGAGTTGGGGTGTGAGACTATCAGTAAATTTTAGGGAGAATAAAAAGATGTTCTGGAAGGAGGTAAATAGGGTGCGTAAGACAAGGGAGCAAATGGGAACTTCAGTGAAGGGCGTAAATGGGGAGGTGATAACAAGTAGCGGTGATGTGAGAAGGAGATGGAATGAGTATTTTGAAGGTTTGTTGAATGTGTCTGATGACAGAGTGGCAGATATAGGGTGTTTTGGTCGAGGTGGTGTGCAAAGTGAGAGGGTTAGGGAAAATGATTTGGTTGATATATATATATATATATATATATATATATATATATATATATATATATATATATATATATATATATATACATATTTATATATATATATATATATATATATATATATATATATATATATATATATATATATATATATATATATATATATATATATATATATATATATATATATATATATATATATGTATACGTTGAAATGTATAGGCATGTATATGTGCGTGTGTGGATTTGTATGTGTATACATGTGTATGTGGGCGAGTTGGGCCATTCTCTCGTCTGTTTCCTTGCGCTGCCTCGCTAATACGGGAGACAGCGACAAAGTATAACGAATGAATGAATTTGTATATATATATATATATATATATATATATATATATATATATATATATATATATATATATATATATATATATATATATATATATACATATATATATATATATTTATTTATTTATTTATTTATTTATTTTCCTTTGTCGCTGTCTCCCGCGTCTGCGAGGTAGCGCAAGGAAACAGACGAAAGAAATGGCACAACCCACCCCATACACAACGTACACACACACACGCCCACACACGCAAATATACATACCTATACATCTCAATGTACACATATATATATGCACACACAGACACATACATACATACCCATGCACACAATTCACACTGCCTGCCCCTATTCATTCCCATCGCCACCTCGCCACACATGGAGTACCATCCCCCTCCCCCCTCATGTGTGCGAGGTAGCGCTAGGAAAAGACAACAATGGCCCCATTCGTTCACACTCAGTCTCCAGCTGTTACGCAATAATGCCCGAAACCACAGTTCCCTTTCCACATCCAGGCCCCACACAACTTTCAATGGTTTACCCCAGACGCTTCACATGCCCTGGTTGAATCCACTGACAGCACTTCAACCCCGGTATAACACATCGATCCAATTCACTCTATTCCTTGCCCTCCTTTCATCCTCCTGCATGTTCAGGCCCCGATCACTCAAAATCTTTTTCACTCCATCTTTCCACCTCCAATTTGATATCCCTCTTCTCCTCGTCCCCTCCACCTCCGACACATATATCCTCTTGGTCAATCTTTCCTCACTCATTCTCTCCATGTGCCCAAACCATTTCAAAACACCCTCTTCTGCTCTCTCAACCACACTATTTTTATTTCCACACATCTCTCTTACCCTTACGTTACTTACTCGATCAAACCACCTCACACCACACATTGTCCTCAAACACCTCATTTCCAGCACATCCACCCTCCTGCGCACAACTCTATCCATAGCCCACGCCTCGCAACCATACAACGTTATTGGAACCACTCTTCCTTCAAACATACCCATTTCTGCTTTCCGAGATAATGTTCTCGACTTCCACACATTCTTCAAGGCTCCCAGGATTTTCGCCCCCTCCCCCACCCTATGATTCACTTCCGCTTTCATGGTTCCATCCGCAGCCAGATCCACTCCCAGATATCTAAAACACTTTACTTCCTCCAGTTTTTCTCCATTCATACTTACCTCCCAATGTATATATATATATATATATATATATATATATATATATATATATATATATATATATATATATATATATATATATATATATATATATATAAATATATATGTATTATGCTGATAGCATTGTACCTATGAACAATTAAGGTGTAACACTCTAGAAACTGTCATTACTCATATCAGTAGGAAAATCAAACATTCTCCCAAGGGTAACGTGAAATTAATGAAAAAATTTTCATTACTCGCAAAGCCAATATCACCTAAGATCTATTAGTAGCTCAGTTGCTTTTTTGACATGTAAGTTATCAAGATGGGTTTTTCCTCTCCTCAGCAGTTTCCGGAGAATGGTATCTAGTTCTCACATATTATTGGATGAGCTTAATGCTTTTGATTTGAACTATGTTTTCATACTGGTTCGTTTTGATGTTATTGATCTAACAAATAATGTGTCCATTGACGATTTGTTGACTTTTCTGCCTGTTTTACTGAATGCTGTTATATAATTACCTGATTTATTTTTTAGAGTTGATTAGATTTTCATAAAAGAATTTGACATGTCCATGGAGGCTGCCTCTCTCCCATTCATAGTAATGTATACATAGAGTTCTTTGAATAATGTTTCGTGTTTGCCTTGGAGAAAGGTACTTAAAAGATAATCTTTCTCTGTCTAATAATCTTATCCTCTCCATAAGATTCACTGTTGAGAAAGAGGAAGATTGTTCATTGCCTTTTTTGTAAATTGTTGGATCCACAAGGTTGGCAGAAAGTTTTTATCTAATGTTTTTAGGAAACTTACAAATAATTGTTTATATGTATATTATCTTCCTGCACACCATGAGAGGGATAAATTATCTTTTTTTTCCGTAGATGTTCTTAAAGCTTTACGCATAGGTGCCCTTAAATTCCTGAATAAAGAGATGAATATCTGGCAGTATTGGTTATAGATTTCAATGCTCGAAGTGGTTTAGTGATAAGTCACTTATAGGTGCTAAGACGTTTGATGGTATTTAACTTGTAATACAGAAGTCTACAAAGAACCTATCAGTTTTACCTAATGGTGAACGTCTGACAAAAATTAGTTCATTACACGGAAAATTTAATGCAAATGTTGTATATACAAGCAACTGTAATACTAAAGATATATTGATATGAAAATTCTGTTATATCGATAGAAAAAAAAATTCTTGTAGGCATTGCAAAAAATTTTCATCGGCTAACCAGGCAAGGGATTATAGTACAAGTAGAGTATTTGTCCTGCCATTAGTCTAATGCCTCGTTAATCACTCAGTTAATTGGAAAAATGCTAAGGTTATTATGTGCAGGGATGGGAATGAAGGAATTATAATCAAATGTAGCATAATTGAATACTAATCATGATAAGGTATTGAATATCAGCAAAGGCATGCCCAAATTAGACCCTTGTATTGTACTGAAAATTGTAAACAATTTTATCAACTGTACATGAGTGTATGTTGTAATCTGAGTCAATCTTGTGTCCGCTTTTACCTGCGTGAGGTAATTCGGGAGACGTCAGGCTAAGGTCTCTCACTTGACCACATTCCATGTTTTCCCCATAACATCGGACTCGTAAAGATGCTGTGTATAGCTTCTTGTAGTAGGGAAAGAAAATTGAGCAAACCTTTCCTTTAATTCAATTTCATAAGCTATAGTACGAGTTATGCAAAAAAAGGAACACCACGGGATAAATGAATATACATTGGTTCTTTCATTCAAATTTTAATTTGGCTTTGTGATACAACATAACTTTACAACCTTCTCAGTGCTGGAAGAACTAGATATGCCACCATAAAATTTTACACTAACATATTGGAAAGTGTTATACAAGCTAGGAAAAATGTGTGGGAAACCATTACGGACTATACAATCCTATCGTTGTGGAAGCAACGTCAGTTATCCAAGTATACACAGAATAACATAAAATTCCAATATTGTTGCTTTAATGTTTTAGTTATTCATTGTTTATTTGGTGAAATAATAACAGATACCAGTGATATGGTTATCTTAACTTATGTTATACTTTTGATTTGATATGTAATCTTGTTTCGTAGTTTGTACGAAGATAAATCATTTATGAACATATTTCTTATATGCGACAGAAACGGACACAGGTAAAAATGTCTTGTTTTAGTAACTGTCATATTACACACTGTGATGAGAGATACCCCATCAACCTTATCAGTTTAACATCAAGCATGGTGAAAGAACTGTTGCATTTCATCAACTGTCTTTCTAAGGATGCAAGAAAAGCAAACAAAAGGGACCAGCGCAAGTTGTGTAATATGATTGCCACTGGTGGAGAGGGTGAGGGTAGAGAGGGATGGGTGGGATGGGTGTAAGTTCTGTATTAAGGTTTTGATCCACACTGTTATTCTTGCCTGAAATGGAGAAGCGGTGGTAAATGGTCATATGGCGTGCGCTAAGCTGGTCATTGTCTCGGTTAGTGAACATGAACAGGTTACAGTATTTCAAAGTTCTGTTAATGTAGAACATGACGTGATATCAGCTACCTCTGAGATGTCGTAGAAACGAGTTTGCGGATGGCTGCGGAACACATCTCTATGTAAGGGAAGGAATAATGCAGTGCTCAGTGTTGACATATGTGCACCTACCAGTTTAAATATATCACTGTACTAATGCGGAAAAAATGGATGAGTTGCTTCAGGTACTTGCTATGCATTTCAACATAGGATTATCCAAGTTTGTTAAAGCAAGTTATGTATTGTTGTGTTTTGTAGGATCGTATTTAGGATCACAAGTACAATTAGACAGGACGATGGATATCGATAAGTCATTGAAAGTTAGTATATGTATTTAGCTGTTGAAATGTACAGGGTTTTGAGGGACTGGTTAAAGTAGCACGGTGCTAAGCCCTGGAAACGGAGACAGAGCGAAATATGGGAACCTGACTGATACTGTCATTTTCATCAAGTTGAAGAACACTGCTGATGAATGCTTGACATTTAGGCGAACAACATTTAAATTTTGTCTTGCTATGCATGTATCTTATATGCAGAAGAAAAGTAAATGAGTGTGGATAACTCTTACTGTCATATATCATCAGGATCATAATTTTGGATAGTAAAACTTTAATATGGTTCTCGGAATGATATTTGGTTATCGATATTTCATATAGCTAATGTAGTTATATGGGAAATGATATCAGGTAATGCATGTTAGATACAGTTGTAGTTCTACAGGGAATGATATCTCATTATGGGTCTTTGGTACAGTTATTGTGGTTCTACGAGAATGATATCTGGTTATGGATGTTTGATACAGGCTGTTGTGGTTCTGTGAAAAATGGTATCAGGTAATGAATAACTGGTATGTGTATTGTGGTCTATGGGGAATGATATCTGGTTATGAGTGTTTGATATAGCTACTTTGGTTATGGATGACTAGAATTACATAATGGATCTTTGATACAGCTTGCGTGGTTGTATGGGGAATGGTATCAGGTTATAGATGTTTGGTATGGCTACTGTGGTTCTTTGGAGAAAAATATCCCATTACGAATGTTTGATAAGCTATGCTTGTTCTATGGGGTATAGTGTCAAGTTATGGATGTTTGGTATGGCTATTATTGCTATATTTGTGGGTGTTTGATGTGGCTATTGTGGATGTATGGGGTTATATCATTATGGAAGTTTAATATGGCTTGTGTAGTTCTATGGGGAATGATATCAGGTTATGAATAATTGGTACATTTATTGTGGCTGTACAGGGAATGATATCAGGTTGTGGATGTTTGTGAGGCTTGTATTGTTTTATGAGGAATAATATCTGGTTAAGGACGTTTGGTATGGCTATTATGAGGGATTATTTCACACTATAGATGTTTAACACGACAATTGGGGCTCTACTGGGAATGATGGCAGGTTATGGTGGTTGTATAGTGAACGATATCAAGTCACGTATGATTGGTATGGCTATTGCTGTTCTATGGAAAACGATTTCTGTTTATGGATGTTTGATACAGTTTGTGTAGTTGTATAGGTTATGATACCTATCTATGAATGATTGATACGGCTATTTTGGTTCAATGGGGAAGGATAACTGGTTATGGATGTTTGGTAGAGCTAAAGTGGATCTATGGCAAGTGATATCATGTTATTGATTTTTTGATATACTTATAGTAGTTCCATGGCGAGTATCAGGTTATGGAAGTTTGATATGGTTATGGTAGTCTACGGCGAATGATATCAGGTTATGGATGTTTGGTATGACTACTTTGGTTCTATGAAAAGAGTTCTCTGGTTATGGATATTTGATAAGGCTATTATAAATGTATGGGGAGTTATATCTAGTTATAGAAATACTATATGGCTATTATAGTTCCATGAGAAATGATACTTTGTCATGGATGACTGATATGGCTGTTATGGGCCTACATTAAATGATATCTGGTTATGGAAGTTTGATATGGCTGTTATGGTTGTATGGAAAATAATATCAGATAAGGGATGTTTGACACGGCTAATATAATTCTATGGGGAACGAGAAAACATTATGGGGGGAAGTAAATGCTTTTGAAAAAGAGATATATGTGAAGACGTAAAAGGAGAGAATGAGTGCAAAATGACAAGAGGTAAAAGTAGAGGAATATATAGATATATATATATATATATATATATATATATATATATATATATATATATATATATATATATATATATATATATATATATATATATATATATATATATATATATATATATATATATATTTCCCTGGGGATAGGGGAGAAAGAATACTTCCCACGTATTCCCTGCTTGTCGTAGAAGGCGACTAAAAGGGGAGGGAGCGGGGGGCTGGAAATCCTCCCCTCTCGTTTTTTTTTAATATTCCAAAAGAAGGAGCAGAGAATTGGGCCAGGTGAGGGTATTCCCTCAAAGGCCCAGTCCTCTGTTCTTAACGCTACCTCGCTAATGCGGGAAATGGCAAATAGTTTGAAAGAAAGATATATATATATATATATATATATATATATATATATATATATATATATATATATATATATATATATATATATATATATATATATATATAATGGGGCAACCTGGTAAGGGTCAGGATGTCAAGAATGAGGAGCTTCCCAAATTGACTGAGAAAGGCAAACCTTGTGAACCTAACATTGAGGATGGCAGTGAGTGACGCTACTACGTTTGTGAATCAAGAACCATTGCAACACAAACCTCGCCAGGTGGTAGAGTGTCCCGCAGTGTATCGAGACAGACTTCCCCACAACTTTTTTAAAGGGGAAGTAAATGTTTATAGTTGTGTTACTGGAGTGATAGTTTTTCATACATGGTGCTTTGACAAGAAAATAGTGAAATTGGAAAAAATGTAGCTTAGACATTGAAGCTTATTCTTTCATTGAAATGTGAACAAAGGAAGTCTTTTTTTTTCAAAGTGATAGAGATGGAAAGTAAAAAGGTGTTTTTCATAAATGTACTGGAAAAGTTGAGGTCCAGATAAATTTTTGGTCTGTCAAGGCTTTATCATGGCGGATGACCAACAACCTACCCTCATGTATCCAAGATATGGTTGTACTTTGTGTAATGAAGACAATTGAGAAACATCATAAGCCAATATTCCTGTTTCAAGATAAGAGAAGTAGACCAGGCAGTATGATACAGTGGTTAAATTAATGAAAACTACTATTGACGTGTGTGTAAATAAATTGTACATTTCCCTTTTCCATAGCCAGAGGTTGAACCATTATGTGACATTCATTTTTCATTTCATTTCAAGCTAGAACTTTCAGTTTTCTAATTATTTCTTACATTTTTCATATATATATATATATATATATATATATATATATATATATATATATATATATATATATATATATATATATATATATATATATATGTGTGTGTGTATGTGTGTATATGTGCGTAGGTATGTGTGTGTATATATATATATATATATATATATATATATATATATATATATATATATATATATATATATATATATATATATATATATATATATATATATATATATATATATATATATATATATATATTATCCCTGGGGATAGGGGTGAAAGAATACTTCCCACGCATTCCTCGCTCGCATGTCGTACAAGGCGATTACAGGGGACGGGATCTGGGGCCCAGATCCTCCCCTCGTATTTTTAACTTTCTAAAATGGGTAACAGAAGGAGTCACGCGGGGAGTGCTCATCCTCCTCGAAGGCTCAGACTGGGGTGTCTAAATGTGTGTGGATGTAACTAGGATGTGAAAAAAGGAGAGATAGGTAGTATGTTTGAGGAAAGGAAACTGGATGTTTTGGCTCTGAGTGAAACGAATGTCTTGGGAGTAAAGTAAGGGGTTAGTGAGAGGACAAGAGCAAAGGAAGGAGTAGCCCTACTCCTGAAACAGGAGTTGTGGGAGTATGTGATAGAATGTAAGAAAGTAAATCCTCGATTAATATGGGTAAAACTGAAAGTTGATGGAGAGAGATGGGTGATTATTGGTGCATATGCACCTGGGCATGAGAAGAAAGATCATGAGAGGCAAGTGTTTTGGGAGCAGCCGAATGAGTGTGTTAGTGGTTTTAATGCACGAGACCGGGTTATAGTGATGGGTGATTTGAATGAAAAGGTGAGTGATGTGGCAGTTGAGGGAATAATTGGTATATTTGGGGTGTTTAGTGTTGTAAATGGAAACAGTGAAGAGCTTGTAGATTTATGTGCTGAAAAAGGCCTGGTGATTGGGAATACCTGGTTTAAAAAGCGAGATATACATAAGTATACGTATGTAAGTAGGAGAGATGGCCAGAGAGCGTTATTGGATTACCTGTTAATTGACAGGCTCGCGAAAGAGAGACTTTTGGATGTTAATATGCTGAGAGGTGGAACTGGAGGGATGTCTGATCATTATCTTGTGGAGGCTAAGGTGAAGATTTGTATGGGTTTTCAGAAAAGAAGAGTGAATGTTGGGGTGAAGAGGGTGGTGAGAGTAAGTGAGCTCGGGAAGGACAATTGTGTGAGAAAGTATCAGGAGAGACTGAGAACAGAATGGAAAAAGGTGAGAACAATGGAAGTAAGGGGAGTGGGCGAGGAATGGGATGTATTTAGTGAATCAGTGATGTCTTGCGCAAAAGATGCTTGTGGCATGAGAAGAGTGGGAGGTGGGTTGATTAGAAAGGGTAGTGAGTGGTGGGATGAATAAGTAAGATTATTAATAGAAGAGAGAGGCATTTGGACGATTTTTGCAGGGAAAAAATGCAATTGAGTGGGAGATGTATAAAAGAAAGAGACAGGAGGTCAAGAGAAAGGTGCAAGAGGTGAAAAAGAGGACAAATAAAAGTTGGGGTGAGAGAGTATCATTAAATTTTAGGGAGAATAAAAAGATGTTCTGGAAGGAGGTAAATAAAGTGCGTAAGACAAGAGAGCAAATGGGAACTTCAGTGAAGGGCGCAAATGGGGAGGTGATAACAAGTAGTGGTGATGTGAGAAGGAGATGGAGTGAGTATTTTGAAGGTTTGTTGAATGTGTTTGATGATAGAGTGGCAGATATAGGGTGTTTTGGTCGAGGTGGTGTGCAAAGTGAGAGGGTTAGGGAAAATGATTTAGTAAACAGAGAAGAGGTAGTAAAAGCTTTGCGGAAGATGAAAGCCAGCAAGGCAGCTGGTTTGGATGGTATTGCAGTGGAATTTATTAAAATAGGGGGTGACTGTATTGTTGACTGGTTGGTAAGGTTGTTTAATGTATGTATGACTCATGGTGAGGTACCTGAGGATTGGCGGAATGCGTGCATAGTGCCATTGTACAAAGGCAAATGGGATAAGAGTGAGTGCTCAAATTACAGAAGTATAAGTTTGTTGAGTATTCCTGGTAAATTATATGGGAGGGTATTGATTAAGAGGGTGAAGGCATGTACAGAGCATCAGATTGGGGAGGAGCAGTGTGGTTTCAGAAGTGGTAGAGGATGTGTGGATCAGGTGTTTGCTTTGAAGAATGTATGTGAGAAATACTTAGAAAAGCAAATGGATTTGTATGTAGCATTTATGGATCTGGAGAAGGCATATGTTAGAGTTGATAGAGAGGCTCTGTGGAAGGTTTTAACAGTATATGGTGTGGGAGGCAAGTTGTTAGAAGCAGTGAAAAGTTTTTATAGAGGATTTAAGGCATGTGTACGTGTAGGAAGAGAGGAAAGTGATTGGTTGTCAGTGAATGTAGGTTTGCCGCAGGGGTGTGTGATGTCTCCATGGTTGTTTAATTTGTTTATGGATGGGTTTGTTAGGGAGGTAAATGCAAGAGTTTTGGAAAGAGGGGCAAGTATGAAGTCTGTTGTGGATGAGAGAGCTTGGGAAGTGAGTCAGTTGTTGTTCGCTGATGATACAGCGCTGGTGGCTGATTCATGTGAGAAACTGCAGAAGCTGGTGACTGTCTTTGGTAAAGTGTGTGAAGAAAGTTAAGAATAAATATGAATAAGAGCAAGGTTATTAGGTACAGTAGGGTTGAGGGTCAAGTCAATTGGGAGGTAAGTTTGAGTGGAGAAAAACTGGAGGAAGTAAAGTGTTTTAGATATATAGGAGTGGATCTGTCAGCGGATGGAACCATGGAAGCGGAAGTGAATCATGGGGTGGGGGAGGGGGCGAAAATCCTGGGAGCCTTGAAGAATGTGTGGAAGTCGAGAACATTATCTCGGAAAGGAAAAATGGGTATGTTTGAAGGAATAGTGGTTCCAACAATGTTGTATGGTTGCGAGGCGTGGGCTATGGATAGAGTTGTGCGCAGGAGGGTGGATGTGCTGGAGATGAGATGTTTGAGGACAATGTGTGGTGTGAGGTGGTTTGATCGAGTAGGAAATGTAAGGGTAGGAGAGATGTGTGGAAATAAAAAGAGCGTGGTT
>NW_027264500.1:0-11660 GCF_036320965.1 Panulirus ornatus | reverse complement strand
AAACTATTAGGTACTCACTAGCTTATAATGACTTAATCATCGGGAAAAATCTTGATGATGCAAGAAATAACATGCCAATCTGGATTATATATATCTAATAAAACCTAGTATGTTTGAAGGTCAAGCACATGGAATCTGCAATATTACTCATACCAAAAAACATACTGTTATGATTAACAATATTCCTAATACTAAAAAAAACTACTGTTGTGGTGATGGTTCCATCCTACCTAGTAACTTTTTCCTCAATCATTAACTTAGTTACGTTTCTTTTTCCATGCCTGGTTGACCAGTGCTGACATATCTAATGTATCTGTCTATCTACATCTCTGACACCTGTTCCAACTGAACTCCCTCAAGGAAGTGTTTGGCCATGGCAAGTCTCCAGAACTAGTGAACTCCAGCATTACTTCTTAGCCTTTAGTGCCCCACTCTTAACATGCAACAGGCAGAGGGCAACTCTAGCACAGTTTGGAGAGTGTTTGCACAGTGTTTGGAGAGGCTCCTAACTAATATTCCTATTGACTCCACCTACCTAAAGCTTCAGCTTAAATGTTCCTACCAACTACTTCTATTTACTGCTCCTCCCCTTTTGCCAAACTACAGGGATAGCACATAAGAGCTCATTGTGGAAAAATCTATGAGTTACAAAGAATGAGCTGTGTGAATTAAGTTTTGTCAAGTGTTATGTATGACATGACGAGATTGTGTGTTTGTGGACAGAGTGCCAATTGTCCATGTGTGGGTGAGTCAGAAAGAAAAGGCAGCTAACTGGGTCAGAGGAGTGCAACCTGACAACCACTGAAGTCCTGGCTCACTACACAGCTGTCACCAACCTTTCCTGATATATTTAATCATGATATAATTCTCCTGATCCAATCTAACTGAGTACCATTCGTTTAAACTTTACCCAATGTTCTTTCCTCTAGCTTTTTTCAACTGAGACAGCACAGGCAACTGAGAGCCCTAATCAGAGCCACCTTGGTTACACTATATGTACATGTACCCTAGCCTAAGCCTAGTCCCATTTTACTGACCAACCCACAATGGAAGATGAACAGCTTGTGTTGACTATAAACTGACTATCACATCCTGGATTCAAACCTATGTGGGTTCAACATGTGTGGCCTGTAAATGCTATCATTCATTTTCCTGTGCTCTATCTAAGATTTGAAGGCAGTAATGAATCACAGTTATTTCTGCTTTTCTGTGGTATTTGCTTCATAATGGTATCCAATCCCAGCATTTCATCTTATGTAAAGACCACTCTGTTCCCTAGTCTACATTACACCTGTCACAAGCATGGACAAGAAAGAATTTTGGGTAATTACTATAAATAATTTTCAAATGTTAAGTAATGATTTACATAGTTTACATAAATATAACATTCAAAAGCTGGAAAACCATATCTGAAAGATATAAGGCCCCAATCACACAAAATCTTTTTCACTCCATCTTTCCACCTCCAATTTGGTCTCCCACTTCTCCTCGTTCCCTCCACCTCCAACACATATATCCTCATTCTCTCCATGTGCCCAAACCATTTCAAAACACCCTCTTCTGCTCTCTCAACCACGCTCTTTTTATTTCCACACATCTCTCTTACCCTTACGTTACTTACTCGATCAAACCACCTCACACCACACATTGTCCTCAAACATCTCATTTCCAGCACATCCATCCTCCTGCGCACAACTCTATCCATAGCCCACGCTTTGCAACCATACAACATTGTTGGAACCACTATTCCTTCAAACATACCCATTTTTGTTTCCGAGATAATGTTCACGACTTCCACACATTCTTCAAGGCTCCCAGAATTTTCGCCCCCTCCCCCACCCTATGATCCACTTCCGCTTCCATGGTTCCATCCGCTGCCAGATCCACTCCCAGATATCTAAAACACTTTACTTCCTCCAGTTTTTCTCCATTCAAACTTACCTCCCAATTGACTTGACCCTCAACCCTACTGTACCTAATAACCTTGCTCTTATTCACATTTACTCTTAACTTTCTTCTTTCACACACTTTACCAAACTCAGGCACCAGCTTCTGCAGTTTCTCACATGAATCAGCCACCAGCACTGTATCATCAGCGAACAACTGACTCACTTCCCAAGCTCTCTCATCCCCAACAGACTTCATACTTGCCCCTCTTTCTAAAACTCTTGCATTCACCTCCCTAACAACCCCATCCATAAACAAATTAAACAACCATGGAGACATCACACACCCCTGCCGCAAACCTACATTCACTGAGAACCAATCACTTTCCTCTCTTCCTACAAGTACACATGCCTTACATCCTCGATAAGAACTTTTCACTGCTTCTGACAACTTGCCTCCCACACCATATATTCTTAATACCTTCCACAGAGCATCTCTATCAACTCTATCATATGCCTTCTCCAGATCCATAAATGCTACATACAAATCCATTTGCTTTTCTAAGTATTTCTCACATACATTCTTCAAAGCAAACACCTGATCCACACATCCTCTACCACTTCTGAAACCACAGTGCTCTTCCCCAATCTGATGCTCTGTACATGCCTTCACCCTCTCAATCAATACCCTCCCATATAATTTACCAGGAATACTCAACAAACTTATACCTCTGTAATTTGAGCACTCACTCTTATCCCCTTTGCCTTTGTACAATGGCACTATGCACGCATTCCGCCAATCCTCAGGCACCTCACCATGAGTCATACATACATCAAATAACCTTACCAACCAGTCAATAGTGAAAGCTTTGCGGAAGATGAAAGCCGGCAAGGCAGCAGGTTTGGATGGTATTGCAGTGGAATTTATTAAAAAAGGGGGTGACTGTATTGTTGACTGGTTGGTAAGGTTATTTGATGTATGTATGACTCATGGTGAGGTGCCTGAGGATTGGCGGAATGCGTGCATAGTGCCATTGTACAAAGGCAAAGGGGATAAGAGTGAGTGCTCAACTTACAGAGGTATAAGTTTGTTGAGTATTCCTGGTAAATTATATGGGAGGGTATTGATTGAGAGGGTGAAGGCATGTACAGAGCATCAGATTGGGGAAGAGCACTGTGGTTTCAGAAGTGGTAGAGGATGTGTGGATCAGGTGTTTGCTTTGAAGAATGTATGTGAGAAATACTTAGAAAAGCAAATGGATTTGTATGTAGCATTTATGGATCTGGAGAAGGCATATGATAGAGTTGATAGAGATGCTCTGTGGAAGGTATTAAGAATATATGGTGTGGGAGGCAAGTTGTTAGAAGCAGTGAAAAGTTTTTATCGAGGATGTAAGGCATGTGTACATGTAGGAAGAGAGGAAAGTGATTGGTTCTCAGTGAATGTAGGTTTGCGGCAGGGGTGTGTGATGTCTCCATGGTTGTTTAATTTGTTTATGGATGGGGTTGTTAGGGAGGTGAATGCAAGAGTTTTGGAAAGAGGGGCAAGTATGAAGTCTGTTGGGGATGAGAGAGCTTGGGAAGTGAGTCAGTTGTTGTTCGCTGATGATACAGCGCTGGTGGCTGATTCATGTGAGAAACTGCAGAAGCTGGTGACTGAGTTTGGTAAAGTGTGTGAAAGAAGAAAGTTAAGAGTAAATGTGAATAAGAGCAAGGTTATTAGGTACAGTAGGGTTGAGGGTCAAGTCAATTGGGAGGTGAGTTTGAATGGAGAAAAACTGGAGGAAGTGAAGTGTTTTAGATATCTGGGAGTGGATCTGGCAGCGGATGGAACCATGGAAGCGGAAGTGGATCATAGGGTGGGGGAGGGGGCGAAAATTCTGGGAGCCTTGAAGAATGTGTGGAAGTCGAGAACATTATCTCGGAAAGCAAAAATGGGTATGTTTGAAGGAATAGTGGTTCCAACAATGTTGTATGGTTGCGAGGCGTGGGCTATGGATAGAGTTGTGCGCAGGAGGATGGATGTGCTGGAAATGAGATGTTTGAGGACAATGTGTGGTGTGAGGTGGTTTGATCGAGTAAGTAACGTAAGGGTAAGAGAGATGTGTGGAAATAAAAAGAGCGTGGTTGAGAGAGCAGAAGAGGGTGTTTTGAAATGGTTCGGGCACATGGAGAGAATGAGTGAGGAAAGATTGACCAAGAGAATATATGTGTCGGAGGTGGAGGGAACGAGGAGAAGAGGAAGACCAAATTGGAGGTGGAAAGATGGAGTGAAAAAGATTTTGTGTGATCGGGGCCTGAACATGCAGGAGGGTGAAAGGAGGGCAAGGAATAGAGTGAATTGGAGCGATGTGGTATACCGGGGTTGACGTGCTGTCAGTGGATTGAAGCAAGGCATGTGAAGCGTCTGGGGGTAAACCATGGAAAGCTGTGTAGGTATGTATATTTGCGTGTGTGGACATATGTATATACATGTGTATGGGGGGGGTTGGGCCATTTCTTTCGTCTGTTTCCTTGCGCTACCTCGCAAACGCGGGAGACAGCGACAAAGTATATAAAAAAAAAAAAAAAAAAAAATATATATATATATATTTATTTATTTATTATATATCCTTAAAAAGTCTACCCGATACTGATGTGTATTTACAATGAATGTACTGTGTAGCATATGCCTACAATCAAACCTACAAGTACTGGACGCTCTAGATACACCATGACCAACTGTCAATTTTCTTTTAGCAGATTGTTTTGATATCCTAGAAAAATTTATCTGATAGGTATTTGAATTTTATGAATGATAGAATCATAAAAACCACACACTGCATGCAAATGAATGATGACATTATATACCTTTGTGGCATTTTTGTTATTCATCTGAATTAGTAGATACTGGTAGCCCTTTATGACGTATGATATTTTAGGACAGGTTATTCCTGCAGAGGCAGTCCTCAAGGAAACAAGTATGAAAGTTATAATGCCCAACTTGGGAAGCTGTTAAGGAAAAGTATGTTGCATATGCTTCTTTCTTTTATCTTTCTTGCATGTTAACCAATCCCCACATGAGCAAGATAACATGAGGAACAGATGACTGAGCCTTAAGAGGAAAAATCCTTACATGGCCCCTTCTCCAGTTCCTCTCTTTTGTAAAGTGATACAGAAGGGGAGGATTTCCAACATCCTGCTCTTGACTATCTTAGTCACTTTCTGTAGCATGCAGATGTGAGGGTAGTGTTCTTTCTGCCAGATGTATTTATATTCATTAATTATATGTATGATTACCCCACAATCAATTTCTAAGAAGGGGCCCTGATGTTACACAGGATCTCTTTTCATAGTTTCCTACAGCCCAGGGGTGCAGTACTTCCAACAGCAGGGAAATGTGAACTCCTTTGGAGTGAGATAGTTTTTGATAAGACTGTATTTTCAGTGACAGTCTCTCCAAAGGAGATTTTTCACATGGTATAATCTTGAGCAAAAGTTGGGGGACAAGATGAATGGGGAAACCAGATTGTAAATGGAAGGATGAAATAGATAAGATTTTGAGTGCTTGGTAAAGAGGGTGAAAGGGATGCACTGGATAGATTGAACTAGAGCTATGTGGTGTATAGGGGTGACACGCTGTCATGTGACTGAACTAGAGCTTATGAAGCAGCCATGGAAAGGTCTTAGGGGCCTGGATGTGGATAGGGAGCTGTGGTTCTGGTGCATTACACATGACAGCTAGAGAATGGATGAGAGTAAATAAGGTCTTTTCTTCATCTGTTCTTAGTGTTACCTCACAAATTCGGGAAACAGTGAATAAGTATGAAAGTATATATATATATCTATATATATGGGCGATGGATAGGGTTGTGTGGAGTGGGGTGGATGTGTTGGAGATCTGATGTTTGGGGACGATATGTGGTGTGACGTGGTTTGATTGAGTGAGTCATGAGGGGGTAGGACAGATGAGTGGTAATGGAAAGAGTGTGGTTGAGAGCAGAAGAGGGTGTATTGAGGTGGTTTGGTCACATGGAGAGAACGAGTGGGGAAGGATTGACAGGGAGGATATGTGTCAGATGTGGAGGGAATGAGGAGAGGAGGGAGACTGGATTGGAGGTGGAGGGATGGAGTGAAGGGGATTTTGAGCGGTCGGGGCTTGGACATGCAGGAGGGGGGTGGGCGTGCGGGGAATGGAGTGAATTGGAACGGTGTGGTATACCGGGGTTGATGTGCTGTCAATGATTGAACTAGGGCGTGTAAAGCGTTTGGGGTGAACCATGGAGAGTTCTGTGGGGCCTGGGTGTGGAGGAGGAGCTGTGGTTTCGGTGCATTACGCATGACAGCTGGAGACTGAGTGTGAATGAGTGTGGCCTTTGTTGTCTTTTCCTGGCGTCACCTCGCACGCATGTAGGGGAGGGGGTGTCATTTCGTGTGTGGTGGGGTGGGGGCAGGAGTGAGTTGGGGCAGCAAGTATGAATTAATTTTTTTTTTTCCCAAAAGAATGAACAGAGAAGGGGGCCAGGTGAGGGTATTCCCTCAAAGGCCCAGTCCTCTGTTCTTAACGCTACCTCGCTAATGCGGGAAATGGCGAATAGTTTGAAACAAACAAACAAATATATATATATATATATATATATATATATATATATATATATATATTTATACTATTCGCCATTTCCCGCGTAGCGAGGTAGCGTCAAGAACAGATGACTGGGCCCTTGAGGGAATACCCTCACCTAGCCCCCTTCTCTGTTCCTTCTTTTGGAAAATTTCTCACATACATTCTTCAAAGCAAACACCTGATCCACACATCCTCTACCACTTCTGAAACCACACTGCTCTTCCCCAATCTGATGCTCTGTACATGCCTTCATCCTCTCAATCAATACCCTCCCATATAATTTACCAGGAATACTCAACAAACTTATACCTCTGAAATTTGAGCACTCACTCTTAAACCCCTTTGCCTTTGTACAATGGCAATATGCACGCATTCCGCCAATCCTCAGGCACCTCACCATGAGTCATACATATATTAAATAACCATACCAACCAGTCAATAATAAAGTCACCCCCTTTTTTAATAAATTCCACTGCAATACCATCCAAACCTGCTGCCTTGCCGGCTTTCATCTTCCGCAAAGCTTTTACTACCTCTTCTCTGTTTACCAAATCATTTTCCCTAACCCTCTCACTTTGCACACCACCTCGACCAAAACACCCTATATCTGCCACTCTATCACCAAACACATTCAACAAACCTTCAAAATACTCACTCCATCTCCTTCTCACATCACCACTACTTGTTATCACCTCCCCATTTGCGCCCTTCACTGAAGTTCCCATTAGCTCCCTTGTCTTACGCACTTTATTTACCTCCTTCCAGAACATCTTTTTATTCTCCCTAAAATTTAATGATACTCTCTCACCCCAACTCTCATTTGCCCTCTTTTTCACCTCTTGCACCTTTCTCTTGACCTCCTGTCTCTTTCTTTTATACATCTCCCACTCAATTGCATTTTTTCCCTGCAAAAAATCGTCCAAATGCCTCTCTCTTCTCTTTCACTAATAATCTTACTTCTTCATCCCACCACTCACTACCCTTTCTAATCAACCCACCTCCCACTCTTCTCATGCCACAAGCATCTTTTGCGCAATCCATCACTGATTCCCTAAATACATCCCATTCCTCCCTCACTCCCCTTACTTCCATTGTTCTCACCTTTTTCCATTCTGTACTCAGTCTCTCCTGGTACTTCCTCACACAAGTCTCCTTCCCAAGCTCACTTACTCTCACCACCCTCTTCACCCCAACATTCACTCTTCTTTTCTGAAAACCCATACAAATCTTCACCTTAGCCTCCACAAGATAATGATCAGACATCTCTCCAGTTGCACCTCTCAGCACATTAACATCCAAAAGTCTCTCTTTGAGAGGGTGAAGGCATGTACAGAGCATCAGATTGGGGAAGAGAGCAGTGTGGTTTCAGAAGTGGTAGAGGATGTGTGGATCAGGTGTTTGCTTTGAAGAATGTATGTGAGAAATACTTAGAAAAGCAAATGGATTTGTATGTAGCATTTACGGATCTGGAGAAGGCATATGATAGAGTTGATAGAGATGCTCTGTGGAAGGTATTAAGAATATATGGTGTGGGAGGCAAGTTGTTAGAAGCAGTGAAAAGTTTTTATCGAGGATGTAAGGCATGTGTACGTGTAGGAAGAGAGGAAAGTGATTGGTTCTCAGTGAATGTAGGTTTGCGGCAGGGGCGTGTGATGTCTCCATGGTTGTTTAATTTGTTTATGGATGGGGTTGTTAGGGAGGTGAATGCAAGAGTTTTGGAAAGAGGGGTAAGTATGAAGTCTGTTGTGGATGAGAGAGCTTGGGAAGTGAGTCAGTTGTTGTTCGCTGATGATGCAGCGCTGGTGGCTGATTCATGTGAGAAACTGCAGAAGCTGGTGACTGAGTTTGGTAAAGTGTGTGAAAGAAGAAAGTTAAGAGTAAATGTGAATAAGAGCAAGGTTATTAGGTACAGTAGGGTTGAGGGTCAAGGCAATTGGGAGGTAAGTTTGAATGGAGAAAAACTGGAGGAAGTAAAGTGTTTTAGATATCTGGGAGTGGATCTGGCAGCGGATGGAACCATGGAAGCGGAAGTGGATCATAGGGTGGGGGAGGGGGCGAAAATCCTGGGAGCCTTGAAGAATGTGTGGAAGTCGAGAACATTATCTCAGAAAGCAAAAATGGGTATATTTGAAGGAATAGTGGCTCCAACAATGTTGTATAGTTGCGAGGCGTGGGCTATGGATAGAGTTGTGCGCAGGAGGGTGGATGTGCTGAAAATGAGATGTTTGAGGACAATGTGTGGTGTGAGGTGTTTTGATCGAGTAAGTAATGTAAGGGTAAGAGAGATGTGTGGAAATAAAAAGAGCATGGTTGAGAGAGCAGAAGAGGGTGTTTTGAAATGGTTTGGGTACATGGAGAGAATGCGTGAGGAAAGATTGACCAAGAGGATATGTGTGTCGGAGGTGGAGGGAACGAGGAGAAGTGGGAGACCAAATTGGAGATGGAAAGATGGAGTGAAAAAGATTTTGTGTGATCGGGGCCTGAACATGCAGGAGGGTGAAAGGAGGGCAAGGAATAGAGTGAATTGGATCGATGTGGTATACCGGGGTTAACGTGCTGTCAGTGGATTGAATCAGGGCATGTGAAGCGTCTGGGGTAAACCATGGAAAGCTGTGTAGGTAATTATATTTGCGTGTGTGGACGTGTATGTATATACATGTGTATGGGGGTGGGTTGAGCCATTTCTTTCGTCTGTTTCCTTGCGCTATCTCGCAAACGCGGGAGACAGCGACAAAGCAAATATATATATATATATATATATATTTTATATATATATATATATATAATATATATATATATATATATATATTCTTTCTTTCTTTTAAACTATTCGCCATTTCCCGCGTTAGCGAGGTAGCGTTAAGAACAGAGGACTGGGCCTTTTTTGGAATATCCTCACCTGGCCCCCTCTGTGCCTTCTTTTGGAAAAAAAAAAAATGAGAGGGGAGGATTTCCAGCCCCCCGCTCCCTCCCCTTTGAGTCGCCTTCTACGACACGCAGGGAATACGTGGGAAGTATTCTTAATCCCCTATCCCCAGGGATAAATATATATATATATATATATATATATATATATATGCATATCTGGTCCCATGAAATGTTAATGTAAGTTTTATGTCTTCTTTATCAAACTCAAAGATGCCATGAATAAATAAGTGACTCTAATGACATGTTCACCTCATTGATGTATAATAAACTATCATTCTTATTGTGTAGGAGGGATGAAATATGTTATGTATATTTACTAACACTTATATGATTGAGCTATGATACAAGGTAAGACGTATGTGTGTGTGTGTGTGTGTGTGTTGTGTGTGTGTGTTGTGTGTGTAGGCGGATGGGAAGGTGTCTAGTTTGAGCCAGTTGTGAGAGATCTATATATCAGCCGATGCAGATTATCTTTCGGCATCAAACAAGTGCATACATCAAGTTCAGAGAGAGAGAGAGAGAGAGAGAGAGAGAGAGGATTTCTAGCCCCCCCGCTCCCTTCCCTTTTAGTCGCCTTCTACAACATGCAGGGAATACCTGGAAACTATTCTTTTTCCCCTATATGTTAAACCCACCTGGGTGATGGCAGTGTCATAATCCAGTTCAGCATTTGGTCCAGAGCAGAGGTGGACATTAGCTGGTGCATTACTCATCAAACCCCAGCTTGATACCTCATTCTGAGGGATAGAAGGTATGCTGAATTAAATTTTCATATTTCAACCCTAAAAATGTGTGCAAACATGGCTGTCATTCATTTGCAACAGATGATACCTCATTATGGCAGTAGTATTTAAATATAATGGAAAAAAAATCACGAACCTTTACTGAAGATACTCCAAAGCTAAAATTGTGTACTATGAAATGGTTATTTTCATAAATAAAAGAAAAATTAACTGTTAAAATGATCTTTCATACATACATATTCGCCATTTCCTGTGTTAGCGAGGTAGCGTTAAGAACAGAAGACTGAGCCTTTGAGGAAACAATCAATTTACAACTCAGTATCTGATGAGAATTTTCTAATGGTAACAAATTTCATATCTATCTGTAGTATCTTTGATTTCACCATTTGAATCATATCTATCCTGCCTCTTATACCTTAAATCAAATCCATCCACTTCATAATCAAAAGACTAGAACTAATGACAATGAATGTTTTCTCATAATACTGCATTACATTTTGTCCTATTTTCAAAGATTTATATATAAAAAAAAAAAAAATGCAGCTTTTCAAAACTGTGTTCTACTATGTTCTATACTTCTATATCCAAAATTATGAGAAAATAATCAAGTCTCTCCAAGAATTGTGTCATTACATAGGACAAAGATCAATAATTCTAAAAAAAAAAGGTAGTAAGATATAGTATCATATTGAAAGCCGCCTGATTCAATGATCCCAATGAAAAAGTAGATGATATTGTTGATGGTTGGTAAGGTTATTTAAGGTATGTATGACTCATGGTGAGGTGCTGAGGATTGGCGGAATGCGTGCATAGTGCCATTGTAACAAAGAGCAAAGGGGATAAGAGTGAGTGCTCAAATTACAGAGGTATAAGTTTGTTGAGAATTCTGGTAAAAATTATATGAGGTTATTGATTGAGGAGGGTGAAGGCATGTACCAGAGCTAGATTGGGGAGAGCACTGTGGTTTCTGAAGGGGTAGAGGATGGTGGATCAGGTGTTTGCTTTGAAGAATGTATGTGAGAATACTTAGAAAAGCAAATGGATTTGTATGTAGCATATACGGATCTGAGAAGGCATATGTAGATGTGATAGAGATGCTCTGTGGAAGGTATTAAGAATAATGTTGTGGGAGGAAAGTTGTTAGAAGCAGTGAAAAGTTTTTTTATCGAGGAATGTAGGCATGTGTACGTGTAGGAAGAGAGGAAAGTTGATTGGTTCTCAGTGAATGTTGGTTTGCGGCAGGGGTGGTGTGGAATGTCTCCCCTTGGTTGTTTAATTTGTTTATGGAATGGGTTTGTTTAGGGAGTGTGAATGTAGAGATATTTTGGATTTGGAAAAGAAGGGGTTTTATGAAGTATGTTGGGGATGGAGAGAGCTTGGGGAATGTGAGTCAGTTGTTGTTCGCGATGATACAGCACTTGGTGCGATTCATGTGTGAAACTGCAGAAGCTGGTGACTGAGTTTGGAAAAGTGTGTGGAAGAAGTAAGTTAAGAGTAAAA
>NW_027264499.1:0-12934 GCF_036320965.1 Panulirus ornatus | reverse complement strand
TGAATGACTAAGAAGGGATACAGCATGTGGACGACTGAGGAGACATACAGCATCTAAGGAGGGATACAGCATGTGGACGACTGAGGAGACATACAGCATCTAAGGAGAGATACATCATGTGGATGAGTAAGGAGAGATACATCATGTGGATGACTAAGGAGGGATGCAGCATGTGGATGACTAAGTAGAGATACATCATGTGCATGACTAAGGAGAGATACATCATGTGGATGACTAAGGAGAGATACATCATGTGGATGACTAAGGAGAGATACATCATGTGGATGACTAAGGAGAGATACATCATGTGGATGACTAAGAAGAGATACATCATGTGGATGACTAAGGAGAGATACATCATGTGGATGAGTAAGGAGAGATACATCATGTGGATGAGTAAGGAGAGATACATCATGTGGATGACTAAGGAGGGATACAGCATGTGGATGACTAAGGAGGGATACAGCATGTGGATGACTAAGGAGAGATACATCATGTGGATGACTAAGGAGAGATACATCATGTGGATGACTAAGGAGAGATACATCATGTGGATGAGCAAGGAGAGATACATCATGTGGATGACTAAGGAGGGATACAGCATGTGGATGGCTAAGGAGGGATACAGCATGTGGATGACTAAGGAGGGATACAGCACGTGAATGACTAAGGAGAGATACATCATGTGGATGACTAAGGAGAGATACATCATGTGGATGACTAAGGAGAGATACATCATGTGGATGACTAAGGAGAGATACATCATGTGGATGACTAAGGAGAGATACAGCATGTGGATGACTAAGGAGGGATACAGCATGTGGATGACTAAGGAGGGATACAGCATGTGGATGACTAAGGAGGGATACAGCATGTGGATGACTAAGGAGGGATACAGCATGTGGATGACTAAGGAGGGATACAGCATGTGAATGACTAAAGAGAGATACATCATGTGGATGACTAAGGAGAGATACATCATGTGGATGACTAAGGAGGGATACGGCATGTGGATGACTAAGGAGGGATACAGCATGTGGATGACTAAGGAGGGATACAGCATGTGGATGACTAAGGAGGGATACATCATGTGGATGACTAAGGAGGGATACAGCATGTGGATGACTAAGGAGGGATACAGCATGTGGATGACTAAGGAGGGATATAGCATGCGGACGGTTAAGGACGGATTCCACATGTGGATGACTATGGAGGGATACAGCATGTGGATGAGTAAGGAAGGAAACAGCATGTGGATGACTAAGGAAGGATACAGCATGTGGATGACTAAGAAAGGATACAGCATGTGAATGAGTAAGGAAGGATACAGCATGTGGATGAGTAAGGAAGGATACAGCATGTGGATGACTAAGGAAGGATACAGCATGTGGATGAGTAAGGAAGGATACAGCATGTGGATGACTAAGGAAGGATACAGCATGTGGATGACTAAGGAAGGATACAGCATGTGGATGAGTAAGGAAGGATACAGCATGTGGATGACTAAGGAAGGATACAGCATGTGGATGACTAAGGAAGGATACAGCATGTGGATGAGTAAGGAAGGATACAGCATGTGGATGACTAAGGAAGGATACAGCATGTGGATGACTAAGGAAGGATACAGCATGTGGATGAGTAAGGAAGGATACAGCATGTGGATGACTAAGGAAGGATACAGCATGTGTATGACTAAGGAAGGATACAGCATGTGGATGAGTAAGGAAGGATACAGCATGTGGATGACTAAGGAAGGATACAGCATGTGGATGACTAAGGAAGGATACAGCATGTGGATGAGTAAGGAAGGATACAGCATGTGGATGACTAAGGAAGGATACAGCATGTGGATGACTAAGGAAGGATACAGCATGTGGATGAGTAAGGAAGGATACAGCATGTGGATGACTAAGGAAGGATACAGCATGTGGGAGAGTGACTTACGCTGTCTTTATCTTGGTGGCGCTGGAGACGATAGAAGCCGCGGCCTTTGTGTATCCATCGGCTCCGTGATGCACCAGCGCTGCCCAACATACAGCCACCAACCCTGCCATGCAAACATACGTGTATATATATCTCATATCATCTACATATTCCAGTCTACACAATGCATATATATCTCAGATCATCTACATATTCCAGTCTACACAATATATATATATCTCATATCATCTACATATTCCCGTCTACACAATGTATATATATCTCATATCATCTACATATTCCAGTCTACACAATGTATATATATCTCATATCATCTACATATTCCCGTCTACACAATGTATATATATCTCATATCATCTACATATTCCAGTCTACACAATGTATATAAATCTCATATCATCTACATATTCCAGTCTACATAATGTATATATATATTTCTTTTTTCTTTTTTCTGCTTTGTCGCTGTCTCACGCGTTTGCGAGGTAGCGCAAGGAAACAGACGAAAGAAATGGCCCAACCCACCCCCATACACATGTATATACACACACGTGCACACACGCAAATATACATACCTATACATCTCAATGTACACATATATATACACACACAGACACATACATATATACCTATGCACACAATTCACACTGTCTGCCTTTATTCATTCCCATCACCACCTCGCCACACATGGAATACCATCCTCCTCCCCCCTCATGTGAGCGGGGTAGCGCTAGGAAAAGACAACAAAGGCCTCATTCATTCACACTCAGTCTCTAGCTGTCATGCAATAATGCCCGAAACCACAGCTCCCTCTCCACATCCAGGCCCCACACAGCTTTCCATGGTTTACCCCAGACGCTTCACATGCCCTGATTCAATCCACTGACAGCACGTCAACCCCGGTATACCACATCGATCCAATTCACTCTATTCCTTGCCCGCCTTTCACCCTCCTGCATGTTCAGGCCCCGATCACTCAAAATCTTTTTCACTCCATCTTTCCACCTCCAATTTGGTCTCCCACTTCTCGTTCCCTCCACCTCCGACACATATATCCTCTTGGTCAATCTTTCCTCACTCATTCTCTCCATGTGCCCAAACCATTTCAAAACACCCTCTTCTGCTCTTTCAACCACGCTCTTTTTATTTCCACACATCTCTCTTACCCTTACATTACTTACTCGAACAAACCACCTCACACCACACATTGTCCTGAAACATCTCATTTCCAGTACATCCATCCTCCTGCGCACAACTCTATCCATAGCCCACGCCTCGCAACCATACAACATTGTTGGAACCACTATTCCTTCAAACATACCCATTTTTGCTTTCCGAGATAATGTTCTCGACTTCCACACATTCTTCAAGGCTCACAGGATTTTCGCCCCCTCACCCACCCTATGATCCACTTCCGCTTCCATGGTTCCATCCGCTGCCAGATCCACTCCCAGATATCTAAAACACTTTACTTCCTCCAGTTTTTCTCCATTCAAACTTACCTCCCAATTGACTTGACCCTCAACCCTACTGTACCTAACAACCTTGCTCTTATTCAAATTTACTCTTAACTTTCTTCTTTCATACACTTTACCAAACTCAGTCACCAGCTTCTGCAGTTTCTCACATGAATCAGCCACCAGCGCAGTATCATCAGCGAAAACAACTGACTCACTTCCCAAGCTCTCTCATCCACAACAGAATTCATTCTTGCCCCTCTTTCCAAAACTCTTGCATTCACCTCCCTAACAACCCCATCCATAAACAAATTAAACAACCATGGAGACATCACACACCCGTGCCGCAAACCTACATTCACTGAGAACCAATCACTTTCCTCTCTTCCTACACGTACACATGCCTTACATCCTCGATAAAAACTTTTCACTGCTTCTAACAACTTGCCACCCACACCATATTTTCTTAATACCTTCCACAGAGCATCTCTATCAACTCTATCATATGCCTTCTCCAGATCCATAAATGCTACATACAAATCCATTTGCTTTTCTAAGTATTTCTCACATACATTCTTCAAAGCAAACACCTGATCCACACATACTCTACCACTTCTGAAACCACACTGCTCTTCCCCAATCTGATGCTCTGTACATGCCTTCACCCTCTCAGTCAATACCCTCCCATATAATTTACCAGGAATACTCAACAAACTTATACCTCTGTAATTTGAGCACTCACTCTTATCCCCTTTGCCTTTGTACAATGGCACTATGCACGCATTCCGCCAATCCTCAGGCACCTCACCATGAGTCATACTTACATTAAATAACCTTACCAACCAGTCAACAATACAATCCCCCCCTTTTTTTTGATAAATTCCACTGCAATACCATCCAAACCTGCTGCCTTGCCGGCTTTCATCTTCCGCAAAGTTTTTACTACCTCTTCTCTGTTTACCAAATCATTTTCCCCAACCCTGTCACTTTGCACACCACCTCGACCAAGACACCCTATATCTGCCACTCTATCATCAAACACATTCAACAAACCTTCAAAATACTCACTCCATCTCCTTCTCACATCACCACTACTTGTTATCACCTCCCCATTAGCGCCCTTCACTGAAGTTCCCATTTGCTCCCTTGTCTTACGCACTTTATTTACCTCCTTCCAGAACATCTTTTGATTCTCCCTAAAATTTAATGATACTCTCTCACCCCAACTCTCATTTGCCGTCTTTTTCACTTCTTGCACCTTTCTCTTGACCTCCTGTCTCTTTCTTTTATACATCTCCCACTCAGTTTCATTTTTTCCTTGCATATATATATATATATATATATATATATATATATATATATATATATATATATATATATATATATATATATATATATATATATATATATATATATATATATATATATATATATAGATAGATAGATAGATAGATAGATAGATAGATATCTGGGAGTGGATCTGGCAGCGGATGGAACCATGGAAGCGGAAGTGGATCATAGGGTGGGGGAGGGGGCGAAAATTCTGGGAGCCTTGAAGAATGTGTGGAAGTCGAGAACATTATCTCGGAAAGCAAAAATGGGTATGTTTGAAGGAATAGTGGTTCCAACAATGTTGTATGGTTGCGAGGCGTGGGCTATGGATAGAGTGGTGCGCAGGAGGATGGATGTGCTGGAAATGAGATGTTTGAGGACAATGTGTGGTGTGAGGTGGTTTGATCGAGTAAGTAACGAAAGGGTAAGAGAGATGTGTGGAAATAGAAAGAGCGTGGTTGAGACAGCAGAAGAGGGTATTTTGAAATGGTTTGGGCACATGGAGAGAATGAGTGAGGAAAGATTGACCAAGAGGATATATGTGTCGGAGGTGGAGGGAACAAGGAGAAGAGGGAGACCAAATTGGAGGTGGAAAGATGGAGTGAAAAAGATTTTGTGTGATCGGGGCCTGAACATGCAGGAGGGTGAAAGGAGGGCAAGGAATAGAGTGAGTTGGAGCGATGTGGTATACCGGGGTCGACGTGCTGTCAGTGGATTGAAGCAGGGCATGTGAAGCGTCTGGGGTAAACCGTGGAAGGCTGTGTAGGTATGTATATTTGCGTGTGTGGACGTATGTATATACATGTGTATGGGGGGGTTGGGCCATTTCTTTCGTCTGTTTCCTTGCGCTACCTCGCAAACGCGGGAGACAGCGACAAAGTATAATAAAAATATATATATATATATATATATATATATATATATATATATATATATATATATATATATATATATATTTTGCGCGTGATCAAGATATTCCTATGAGTCCACGGGGCAAATGAAACACGAAAAGTTCCCAAGTGCACTTTCGTGTAATAATCACATCATAAGGGGAGACACAAGAGAGGAATATAACAGTCAGTTGATATCCATCGAAGAGACGAAGCTAGGACGCCATTTGGTAAACATGTGATTGTCCAAAACATACAACGAGCGTTCATAAACTTATCATTTTACAAATCTTATCAACAGTAAAGTTATCTAATTTGTACAGAGCATCACTAATATTAAGATTATAATTCTTTGTGTATTTAATAATAGAAGATTCAATGATATTTCTCTTGGTAATAGAGTTAGAGTTAACAACTGAGATGGCGTTACTCCAGTCAATACAATGATCATAGTTTTTAACATGATTAAACAAGGCATTTGATTCTTGTCCCGTTCTTATACTATATTTATGTTGCTTAAGTCTAACAGAAAGATCTTTACTAGTCTGACCAACATAAAATATATCACAGTTTCCACAAGGAACTTTATAGATGCAACCAAGAGAACTTTCTGGTGATTTCCTGATTAAGATATTCTTTATAGTATTATTGTTGCTAAAGGCAACATTTACATTAAAGGATTTAACCAACATGGGAAGCAAAGTGAAATTATTATCAAAAGGGAGAACTAAAAGATTCTTGGTGTCAGTGGGAGGTTTGGGCTCAACTCTATAAAATGATTTCTTTGCTAACTTAAGGGATTTATCAATGAAATATCTAGGGTACTTTAACTTAGATCCAATAGAATATATCTTCTCAAACTCATCATCAATAAACTCTGGACTGCAAATACGTAATGCCCATAGGAACATAGATTGAAATGATGATAATTTAACTCTGTCATGTTGAGATGAGTAATAATGGATATATGAGCATACATTGGTGGGTTTTCTGTATATGCTAAACTTAGACTTGTTTCCTTGTCTATGGATCATGCAATCTAAAAATGGTAACATACCATTATTTTCATTTTTTACATAAATTTGATGGAAGGTACTAAATTGTTAAGTAAGGGGAGAAATATTTGTAAATTTTCATTTGTTGGCCAAACACAAAGAACATCATCTACATACCTAAACCAAATTGCATTAGAAGGTAAGATATCCTTTAGTAATTTTGTTTCAAAAAATTCCATATAAAGATTACTTAGTACAGGTGAAAGAGGGTTACCCATTGCCATACCAAATTTTTGAGCATAATAATCTCCATTGAATTGAAATACACAGTCTTTTATACACAATTTCATCAGTTCAATGAAATTAGACTTTGAGACAGGTAATTGAATATCATTCAAGACATCAAATAAATATTCTAAAAGGTCATCAACTGGAACTTTAGTGAAAAGTGAGGAAACATCAAAGCTAACTATTTTGAAATCAAAATCAATATTGATATTGTTTAGCTTGTTGACTAAATCTACATTGTTCATGATATTAGAATTTGATACCTTACGAACTAAAGGGCTTAATAAGGAACCTAACCATTTTGATAATTTATATGTGATGGAGCCTACTGAACTAACTATAGGTCTTGCTGGAAAATTTTGTTTATGTGTTTTGATAAGTCCATACATATATGGCAATGAAGGGGACAAAGATGACAAATTTTTGATAAGAGAAATGTTACCTTTCAACAACAACTTCATTTCTTTATCGAAGTGAGAATTAACTGCTTCTAAGGGATTTTTACTAAGTTTAGAATATGTTGTGTTATCATTTAGAAGATCATTCATTTTAGATAAATAGTTACTTTTGTCTAAAATCACAACAGTGTTAGCCTTATCTGCTTTAGTAATATGTATATCCTTGTCTTTTTTAAGGTGTTAATAGCTCTTATGAATCTTTTAGGGCAATTAGCTTCCACTGGTTTTGACAAACTGGCATACACTAAACCCTTGCAAATATTAATATCATCATTACTTAAATTACTGTATTTTTCTAAATTACAAAAAGACTTTGTGACATCAACACAGTTGGCTTCTCTGTTAGAGCATACAAAACTTAAACCATAGTCTAATGCACACTAGGAATCTTTATCTAGTTGTTTATTAGACAGGTTTACCACAAAAGATGGGTTTGTGTTCTTGATCCAGTCGCTGTGTTCAATAAGATGGTCCAACTTACGATTTAGTGACACTTGTAGCCTATTGCGTTCTTTCCTTAATTCATCATATCAATAGTCCAACATCCGGTTCTTCCAGTGTATCGGTATTGCCATTTGAAAGGCACGTTTCTTCTCTCTTGAAATACGAAAAGCCTCCTCCATTTCAAGTTTCTTTAATTCAATGTTTTTCTTTAAGATAATATTTTGAAATTGGTCAAACGGTCGACCAGACAGCTGCAAAAAACGTTGAGGTAGGACAGATCTTGGCATAACACTTAAGCAACATAAATATGGTATAAGAACGGGACAAGAATCAAATGCCTTGTTTAATCATGTTAAAAACTATGATCATTGTATTGACTGGAGCAACGCCATCTCAGTTGTTAACTCTAACTCTATTACCAAGAGAAATATCATTGAATCTTCTATTATTAAATACACAAAGAATTATAATCTTAGTATTAGTGATGGTCTGTACAAATTAGATAACTTTATTGTTGATAAGATTTGTAAAATGATAAGTTTATGAACGCTCGTTGTATGTTTTGGACAATCACATGTTTACCAAATGGCGTCCTAGCTTCGTCTCTTCAATGTATATCAACTGACTGTTATATTACTGTTTTGTGTCTCCCCTGATGATGTGATTATTACACGAAAGTGCACTTGGGAACTTTTCGTGTTTCATTTTCCTCGTGGACTCATAGGAATATATATATATATATATATATATATATATATATATATATATATATATATATATATATATATATATATATATATATATATATATATATATATATCTTTCAAACTATTCGCCATTTCCCGCGTTAGCGAGGAAGCGTTGAGAACAGAGGACTGGACCTTTAAGGGAATATCCTCACCTGGCCCCCTTCTCTGTTCCTTCTTTTGGAAAATTAAAAAAGATGAGAGGGGAAGATTTCCAGCCACCCGCTCCCTCCCCTTTTAGTCGCCTTTTACGACATGCAAGGAATACATGGGAAGTATTCTTTCTCCTCTATCCCCAGGGATAAATCCCTAATAATACTTTACAATAAAATGTTATCAAATTTAGTTAAAATAAATCTGCTGCCTTCCCACAAAGCCAAAAAGTTATGTATAAAACTAATAAGGATTCAGTCAATCCTTGTTTGTGAACACAAGGAAAAATACAAAACAATTATTCATTCACATGTTGTTGATATTTTGAAATGCAAATGCATCATATTCTTCTGACTTAATGTTTGGAGCGTGTCAGCCAGTCAAAGTCTTGAACTTTACGTTGAGCTCCAGGGTTGATCATCACATTAATAAGTGAAGGCTTGTTTTCCTCTTCAAGAGCCTGACTAACTGCCTCTTGCAGTTCAGGGACAGACTGACAGAAGAAACCAGTTTCACTGAACATTGAAGCCATGCATTCATAGTGTACAGTTGGCAGAAGTGATGTTGGTGGAGTTGCAATAGCAGCATCCATTCCATTTCTTATTTCATTGAACAATTCCTTGTCCAAACCACTGTAGATGCCATTATTGTTTACAATGATGACTATGACGGGTAGTTTGTAGCGGTAAATTGTTTCCATTTCCATACCACTAAAACCAAAAGCAGAATCTCCTTCAAAACATATGATTCGCTTGCCTGGAGCATGGTCTTGTGCCCATAAGGCTGCTGCAATGGCATAACCAAGACCAACACCCATTGTACCAAAAGTACCTGCATCCAGTCTGTGGCGTGGAAATTTGTTGAGCAAAATAGTCCGTCCAATGTCCATGGTATTGGCTCCTTCACTGACAATAATACAATCATGTGGTATATATATATATATATATATATATATATATATATATATATATATATATATATATATATATATATATATATATATATATATATATATATATAAATATATATATATATATATATATATATATATATATATATATATATATATATATATATATATATATATATATATATAAATATATATATATATATATATATATATATTTCTTTTTTTTTTTTTTTTATACTTTGTCGCTGTCTCCCGCGTTTGCGAGGTAGCGCAAGGAAACAGACGAAAGAAATGGCCCAACCCACCCCCATACACATGTATATACACACGTCCACACACGCAAATATACATACCTACACAGCTTTCCATGGTTTACCCCGGACGCTTCACATGCCTTGATTCAATCCACTGACAGCACGTCAACCCCTGTATACCACATCGCTCCAATTCACTCTATTCCTTGCCCTCCTTTCACCCTCCTGCATGTTCAGGCCCCGATCACACAAAATCCCTTTCACTCCATCTTTCCACCTCCAATTTGGTCTCCCTCTTCTCCTCGTTCCCTCCACCTCCGACACATATATCCTCTTGGTCAATCTTTCCTCACTCATTCTCTCCATGTGCCCAAACCATTTCAAAACACCCTCTTCTGCTCTCTCAACCACGCTCTTTTTATTTCCACACATCTCTCTTACCCTTACGTTACTTACTCGATCAAACCACCTCACACCACACATTGTCCTCAAACATCTCATTTCCAGCACATCCATCCTCCTGCGCACAACTCTATCCATAGCCCACGCCTCGCAACCATACAACATTGTTGGAACTACTATTCCTTCAAACATACCCATTTTTGCTTTCCGGGATAATGTTCTCGACTTCCACACATTTTTCAAGGCTCCCAAAATTTTCGCCCCCTCCCCCACCCTATGATCCACTTCCGCTTCCATGGTTCCATCCGCTGACAGATCCACTCCCAGATATCTAAAACACTTCACTTCCTCCAGTTTTTCTCCATTCAAACTCACCTCCCAATTGACTTGACCCTCAACCCTACTGTACCTAATAACCTTGCTCTTATTCACATTTACTCTTAACTTTCTTCTTCCACACACTTTACCAAACTCCGTCACCAGCTTCTGCAGTTTCTCACATGAATCCGCCACCAGCGCTGTATCATCAGCGAACAACAACTGACTCACTTCCCAAGCTCTCTCATCCCCAACAGACTTCATACTTGCCCCTCTTTCCAAGACTCTTGCATTTACCTCCCTAACAACCCCATCCATAAACAAATTAAACAACCATGGAGACATCACACACCCCTGCCGCAAACCAACATTCACTGAGAACCAATCACTTTCCTCTCTTCCTACACGTACACATGCCTTACATCCTCGATAAAAACTTTTCACTGCTTCTAACAACTTGCCTCCCACACCATATATTCTTAATACCTTCCACAGAGGTATATATATATATATATATATATATATATATATATATATATATATATATATATATATATATATATACATATTCCCGTCTACACAATGTATATATATATATATCTCATATATATATATATATATATATATATATATATATATATATATATATATATATATATATATATATATATATATATATATATATATATATATATATATATAATTTTTTTTTTTTTTTTTTTTCATACTTTGTCGCTGTCTCCCGCGTTTGCGAGGTAGCGCAAGGAAACAGACGAAAGAAATGGCCCCCCCCCCCATACACATGTACATACGTCCACACACGCAAATATACATACCTACACAGCCTTCCATGGTTTACCCCAGACGCTTCACATGCCTTGATTCAATCCACTGACAGCACGTCAACCCCTGTATACCACATCGCTCCAATTCACTCTATTCCTTGCCCTCCTTTCACCCTCCTGCATGTTCAGGCCCCGATCACACAAAATCTTTTTCACTCCATCTTTCCACCTCCAATTTGGTCTCCCTCTTCTCCTCGTTCCCTCCACCTCCGACACATATATCCTCGTGGTCAATCTTTCCTCACTCATTCTCTCCATGTGCCCAAACCATTTCGAAACACCCTCTTCTGCTCTCTCAACCACGCTCTTTTTATTTCCACACATCTCTCTTACCCTTACGTTACTTACTCGATCAAACCACCTCACACCACACATTGTCCTCAAACATCTCATTTCCAGCACATCCATCCTCCTGCGCACATCTCTATCCATAGCCCACGCCTCGCAACCATACAACATTGTTGGAACCACTATTCCTTCAAACATACCCATTTTTGCTTTCCGAGATAATGTTCTCGACTTCCACACATTTTTCAAGGCTCCCAAAATTTTCGCCCCCTCCCCCACCCTATGATCCACTTCCGCTTCCATGGTTCCATCCGCTGACAGATCCACTCCCAGATATCTAAAACACTTCACTTCCTCCAGTTTTTCTCCATTCAAACTCACCTCCCAATTGACTTGACCCTCACCCCTACTGTACCTAATAACCTTGCTCTTATTCACATTTACTCTTAACTTTCTTCTTCCACACACTTTACCAAACTCAGTCACCAGCTTCTGCAGTTTCTCACATGAATCAGCCATATATATATATATATATATATATATATATATATATATATATATATATATATATATATATATATATATATATATATATATCTTTCTTTTCTTTCAAACTATTCGCCATTTCCCGCATTAGCGAGGTAGCGTTAAGAATAGAGGACTAGGCCTTTGAGGGAATACCCTCACCTGGCCCAATTCTCTGTTCTTTCTTTTGGAAAGTTAAAAAAAAAACCGAGAGGGGAGGATTTCCAGCCCCCCGCTCCCTCCCCTTTTAGTCGCCTTCTACGACACGCAGGGAATACGTGGGAAGTATTCTTAATCCCCTATCCCCAGGGATATATATATATATATATATATATATATATATATATATATATATATATATATATATATATATATCATATCATCTACATATTCCAGTCTACATAATGTATATATATATCGCATATCATCTACATATTCCAGTCTACATAATGAATATATATCTCACATCATCTACAATTTCCAGTCTACATAATATATATACATACGTATATATATATATATATATATATATATACGAATAAAGTGTATATGAACGCGCACCTTCATAGAACATACAAAGCTCCATCAGCCAGGATCGAACCTGGGACCCCTAGTGCAAGAGGCAGGCATGCTAACCGCTAGGCTAAGGGACTGTATAATAAGAACCAACTATTCGAAGTACTAAGTA
>NW_027264498.1:0-14783 GCF_036320965.1 Panulirus ornatus | reverse complement strand
TTAATCTCTATTCCTTGCCCTCCTTTCACCCTCCTGCATGTTCAGGCCCCGATCACACAAAATCTTTTTCACTCCATCTTTCCACCTCCAATTTGGTCTCCCTCTTCTCCTTGTTCCCTCCACCTCCGACACATATATCCTCTTGGTCAATCTTTCCTCACTCATCCTCTCCATGTGCCCAAACCACTTCAAAACACCCTCTTATGCTCTCTCAACCACGCTCTTTTTATTTCCACACATCTCTCTTGCCCTTACGTTACTCACTCGATCAAACCACCTCACACCATATATATATATATATATATATATATATATATATATATATATAATTTGTTTATGGATGGTGTGGTTAGGGTGGTAAATGCAAGAGTTTTGGAGAGAGGGCAAGTATGCAGTCTGTTGGGGATGAGAGGGCCTGGGAAATGAGCCAGTTGTTGTTCAGTGATGATACAGCTCTATTGGCTGATTCAAGTGAGAAACTGCAGAAGTCGGTGACTGAGGTTGGAAATGTGTGTGAAAGGTGAAAGTTGAGAGTAAATGTGAATAAGAGCAAGGTTATTAGCTTTAGTAGGGTTGAGGGACAAGTTAATTAGGATGTAAGTTTGAATGGAAAAAAATTAGAGGAAGTGAAGTGTTTTTAGATATATGGGAGTGGACTTAGCAGCAAATGGAACCATGGAAGTGAGTCACAGAGTGGAGGAGGGGGGGCTAAGGGTCTGGGAACAATGAAGAATGTGTGGAAGGAAAGAACGTTATCTTGGAAAGCAAAAATTGGTTTGTTTGAGGGAATAGTAGTTCCAACAATGTTATATGGTTGCGAGGCATGGGCTATAGATAGGGTTGTACAGAGGAGGGTGGATGTGTTGGAAATGAAATGTTTGAAAACAATATGTGGTGTGAGGTGGTTTGTTCGAGTAATTAATGAAAGGGTAAGAGAGATGTGTGGAAATAAAAAGAGTGTGGTTGAGAGAGCAGAAGAGGGTGTGTTGAAATGATTTGGACATATGGGAGAGAATGAGTGAGGAAAGATTGACAAAGAGGATATATGTGTTAGAGGTGGAGGGATCAAGGAGGAGCAGGAGACCAAATTAGAGGTGGAAGGATGGAGTGAAAAAGATTTTGAGCAATTGGGGCTGGAAATGCTGGAGGGTGAGAGGCATGCAAGGAATAGAATGAATTGGAACGATGTGGTATAGCGGGGTCGAGGTGCTGTCAATGGACTGTACTAGGGCATGTGAAGCGTCCAGGGTAAACCATGGAAATGTCTGTGGGGCCTGGATGTGGATAGGGAGCTGTGGTTTTGGTGCTTTACACATGACAGCTAGAGACTGAGTGTAAATGAATGTGGCCTTTTTAGTTCATTTTTATGGCACTACCTTGTTGAAGCAGGGGGTAGCAATGCTGTTTCCTGTGGGGCAGGATAGCGCTGGGAATGGATGAAGGCAAGCAAGTGTGAATATGTACATGTATATATATATGTATGTGTATGTGGACGTGTGGGCGTTTATGTATATATACGTGTATATGAGTGGATGGGCCATTTTTCTCTCTCCCTCCTTCTTTCATGGGTTTAAGTATCTGGCTCTACTTAAATGATAGATTTGCTTAAAGTTTCCAGTAAGATGTTCAGAGGTGTTATTAGCTTATAGAATTCCTTATTGTATCAGCTTTAATCAACTTTTAATTTTGTTTTTAGTTCATGAATATTCAGTTTCTTTTTAGCTCTATATATCAATTTTTTTTTTTTTTCTCTCAAAAACTGATGTATCCATTTCTGTCACTTAGAATATATAGCAGTTGCATGCAACTGTATTATTTTTTCTCACTGGAAGTTGTTAACATGTTTCATTGATACTAATATTAATGCTTTCAATCAATTTCCATCTAACAGGTGCCTTTAGAAGGAGATGTTAGTCTTGGTGAGGTGGCTACAAAGAATCACAATTTTAGCAACCCTATGTATGATGCCATGGGGTCAATAGATGGAGCGCCAGCAGAACAGGCAAACACGAAAGGCTTGTATGAGGTACCCTTTGATACCAGCAAGGTTAAAAGTTACAGTGGTGTGGAGAATCAGGAAACCAGCAATGGTACAACTCAATCTCCAGCCCTAGCTGTTCTTTCTCCATCAGCAATGATGCAAAAAACTTCACCCAACATACAGATTCGTAAAAAAGAGCTTAGTCCTTCATGTAATGACACTGGTAAGGATACGCAAAAGCTAGTGGTGGAGGATGATAACTCTGAATGCTAAGACTGTATAATGATGTGTTATATTCTGAACTTATGGGCCAAGTGACTGCCACTACTTGTGCTTAGGGATGCCGTCCCAAATGCAAACCTGATATTGATAATTGAATATTAAAGGAAAGCCAGATGAACAATTGAATCTGTTGTGCTGTTTTTCACAAATTGAGATTTATTGTATTGCTACACTTCTCATATTTTGTAAAGAAAATAATTTCAGGAATTTCTTAAATTTCTAACAATGTACCAAAATGGTCTTTGGTGCTCAGTGTATGAAGGGGTTGGTGAAATGGGGGGAGGAGAGGGTTGACTCACACCTGATATTGAGGATATTCATAAAATCTGTTTGTAACTGAAAAAGTATAGGTGAACTGTTTGGAGTAATGGTTATAATTTTTGAAATGTACAATGTAGTTAATGCATTGGATGGAAATAATTTACATGTAAATTACTCTATTTTTACACAAACACATAGAGTTTGTATATTTTCATCTTTGTTGTATGAAGATTTTTTCTATGATTAGGGCCAAAGGTCTCTAGTTTACAGAAATGGTCCTGATTTTACCATAGATATATATATATATATATATATACATTTTCCTCCTATTTATCTCTCATTGCTAACCATGTGTTGTTTTAGAGGCATTCAATGAATTTAGATTTCATATCTGAGGTGACATATGTATTTTATAATGAATCCAAACCGTCCACAATAATATTATGACACATTCCATGTGGTAGGAGTATTAATGATGTACTTACTTGAGGTGAATTTTTATGTACAATATTTTGTTGATTATGGGTTAGTGAATCTTAATCAATGAACTGACCTTTGGTAAGAGCCTTGTAGATGATGATTCCATGTTTGGTTGATTCTCTAGCAGAATTTTACAAAAAGAGATGGTGAGATTTATTTTAAAACTTAAAGTACCCACCTTTAGCCCCTTTTGCCATGTCCAGGGCTTGTATTCTGCAGAGGCATCACTGCTTTTACCAATGGAATTTTTCCTATAGACATTTTATTGTAAATAATAACATGTACATATTAAAGATGTATTTGATTTATTACAATTGACAGTGAGAGTGGAGAGTTTATTGTAGGTCATTTACTCAGTTTGTCAACATTTGACAGTATTTTCAGTGTCATGTGTATTAAGTGACCTGTCATGACGAGTCCTATTTTAACCCTACCTTTGTGATGTGGTTGTATTATGTTATGTTTCCATTGTTGCAGGTGGTGCAATAATTAATAGTAACAAAAAATGAAATGGTAGTTTTGTTGTCCTGCATAGAGGTTGGGGGTAAATTTGAGGGAAAAAAAATCAAAATCATACATACGTACACACAAAAACAAACTTAACCTTAAAATACTATTGCATATGTCTAAAACACTTTTACCATCTTTGGGTGTCCAACAGACCCATTGGAGAATAACAGATTAAAAAAGCTCTAATTGCAATGTACTGAAAATGTAGATTAAATTTACATCAGTGTAAAGATATTGCTTTCATCAAAACAAAAATTATTTATTATAAGTATTTCATATTAAAGGTACCAAATCTCTAGACCACCAAAATCCAGCTGACAGATGGAGAGCTTCCCTGCATTACCATGATCTGAAGGCCATTTATTATTTAAAGGTTATTTAATCCCCACACTATCCATGGATCTATCAGACCAAACACCATAATGCTATTTATCTGTTTATGACCCCTATAACAAATAGAAAACCTCAAACAATTTTTATTATGAAATGATGAGCCACAAGGTAAAGGGCATCCCTAGTGCAAGAGATCTATGGGTCACTAACTCCAATAACTTCAAATTCTCCAAGCACAGTAATGAAACTGTCAAGAAAGCAAATAAGATGTTAGGATTTAACAAACTTTCCGTACAAAAGCAGGGATGTGATATCATCATTGTACCCAAGTCTAGTTACACCACACCTCAAACATACAGTGGTTCTGAGCCCCTCACTTAAGTAGGGATATTCTTAAATTTGAAGCAATGAAGAGAAAGCTGCTGAACTTATTCTTCCTTCCTTGCATAACAAACCATAAAACTTGTCCTTCCTAAGCAATTAGTGTTTTAGAGTATTTGAAGGATTCAACAATTTTGATACTGAAAATTTCTTTATAGTTGTGCCAGCATTACCAATGGGAGGAAATGGCTGAAACTTAAGAGGTCACAAAGTTAGTCTGGACAATAAGAAATATTTCTTTGACAATGGCATTATTGTTGCATGAAATAAGCTCCCAGAAAAAGTTCTTCAGAAGAGCAACATTATCTTTAAAATTAGGCTTGATCATCACTTGTCACTTTCCAGTATTGAATAAGTCATTTAATCAGCCCTCATATTGCAGTGGTATATCATCCTACCCTCTCAACCATTTAGACATACCGCGATAACATTTTGCCATACTGCGATAACATACTAACATGGATTACCCCATGTCATTGCTTTGAGAAAGTATGTAGAATTATTGTATCATTCTGCAACATCAGGAATGAAGGAGGCATGGTAAGTCAAGAGATTGGAGCTCATTTATCCTCACCAAGTTCAAAACAAAAAGTGAAAGTATGTATGACTCATGCTCATAGTTTGGACATAATTTTTTGTGAATAAAGACTCATTTAAAGTGTTGATAAGCATGTGGGTGGTTGAAGTGTGTGTGACTGTGTATTACAGTGAGAGAGTTTTACACATGGATTACCCCATCTCATAGCCTTATATAACTTGTCTTTACTGCTGTGTATGTATTCACCCTATAGCTATATGGACCCATTTATCGACCATCTCCAAGGAGAGGATGATCCCTTGATTTAGGTGTAGGCTTGCATGGGTGTGGTTGGTACCCATGCAAACCTTAACCGAGGCTGGCCCATGTTGACTCATGGTCAGCAATGCTAATAATGGCTACACCAAGGCGGTGCGTGTGTGTAACTAAACAATTAAAGAACACTTTATTGAATGTAGGCAACCATTCAGTTGAAAATATACAATTGAGGACTTACAAAACTAGGGTTGATAGTTGTTACTGGCTCAATCATCACAGAAGAGATTAAAACCAAGGAAGGGCTGGATACTTCTATAGTTTGGATAAGCACATGAGTGAAGTCTGTCTACATAGTGCAGAAAGTTTCATAAAGCAAATTTTATGATTTGTACATTAGTGGTGATTCAGTGAACATTACATGATACACAGTTACAAATCGGCTAAGTTGCAGTTGTATTGTGTTGACATACATTATGTACTCAATTGTGAAGATTAAGTGATCTAAAGTACAATACTTGAATTGCAATGATACCGTGTTAACATAGATTATGTATGTAACGGCAAACATTGTGATGAATGTTTTCATGATTGTTGCTTTACAGTAATACAACAGTTGACATACACACAACTAGGAAAACTTAGCTGTGTACTTGTTCATTTATTATATGGTTGCGAGGCATGGGCTGTAGATAAGAGTTGTGTGGAAGAGGGTGGATGTGTTGGAAATGAAATGTTTGAGGACAATATGTAGCATGCGGTGGTTTAAGTAACGAAAGGGTGAGATGTGAGGAAATAATAATAAAAAAACCTGGTCGAGAGAGCGGGAGAGGGTGTGTTGAAATGTTTTAGACATATGCAGACAATGAGTGAGGAAAGATTTACAAAGAGGAGCGGGAGACCAAATTGGAGGTGGAAGGAAGGAGTGAAAGAAATTGAGCAATTGGAGCCTTAACATACAGGGAGGTGAGAGGCGTGCAAGGAATAGAGTGATTTGGAACGATGTGGTATACTGGGGTCGACGTGCTGTCAATGGATTGAACCAGGACATATGAAAAGTCTGGGGTGAACTATGGAAAGGTGTGTGGGGCCTGGATGTGGAAAGGGAGCAGTGGTTTCGGTGCATTATTACATGACAGAGCCTTTGTTGTCTGTTTTCCTGGCGTTACCTCGCAGAAGCGGGGGGTTATTCTACTTTGTTCTGCATATTACAAAGACTATAAAACAATAATGTATTTGACAAATCATTCGAGAATGAAGTTTTGAGTATTCGTGATAATCCAACAAACAATGAATTTCAAGTTTATCGTATGCGTTTCATCGTGTCCACCTCGTATATTCCTTTGTACATTAGTACTTTATGTATTTATCAAAACGCAGTTAATCTCTAAATCTGCTAGAAGAAGAGCTTGCTGAATGATAATAAAAATACACCGCAGTAAAGTTTGCTGTTATTAAAACCCAGCTCTTAAATGCCCAGCCTTTACCCATTCTTTCCATCAGCGTTGCCCACAGCGTATCCATCGTTTTTGAAAAGTACTTATTTTACACCTCTTGACAGGAATTTTCTTAGAATTTGAGTATGTATTGTGATTTTCGAATACGAAAATTATTAACTACGATAACAGATGTCCTAAATAAACATGCAATGTGTGTTTAATGAGAGCAACTTTATGAATATGCTACGTCTGGCAGCGATGTGGTGTGGATGTTGGTGCCGGACGGCGTTGTCGGGCTCAGTTGCTCTCTTGCTACCGTGGTGTAAAGTTTCGCTCGTGTTGGTGTACGGTACATTTTCTTGGAAAACCAATTAATGTAACTTTGTCTTTAGGTACTTGTTGTAAAGGCATATGCGTACGTCCGTTCCACGAAAACTGAACCAGTCCTTATCAGCGAAGTGGCAAGAGGGATTTACGTGACTAGGTGGATGACGCGCGCGATTGACCCGTAAAGCAGTTAGAAGTGGTCAAGTCTGTTTAATCATATTCATCACCTCACCACCACCAGATAGTGCGGCCGAGGCAGAGGTAAGCAGAAATCTTGGTTAATTTTGGTAGGTTTTCAGCTATTTTTCTTTTTTTTCAGTGTTTTCCTGATTGTAACGTCGGGTTAGGTCGTTCAACAATTAGTCGAAATCACTGGGTTAATTGCGATGACCCTGCGAGTGTTTGCGTTAATAAGACAGTTTTACTTTATATATATATATTGGGATTAAGCCATTGTCAGGGCACCGTTTAATTCCGTTATTGGTTAAATTTTTTTTATGGATTTAACATAGCGGAAAATGTTTAAACTGTTAAAAAAGTCGGGCGTTTTTGACCTGTAGTAAATTTTTTTTTCGAATTTCTGGACAGTAGTGCACATTGGTTTCCTAAATGGGATTTGCCCGATGGTTTTAGAATGTTGACAAGCTAATTTGGTCAAGATTTTTATTTAAGCTACGGTGTTAACGAGCAGATGGGCGTAAAGGTAGTTTGACCCGTGTGGCTGGGTTAACGATCATAGGGGCCTGGATGTGGAAAGGGAGCTGTAATTTCGGTGCATTATTACATGACAGAGACTTGAGTTTGAACGAATGTGGCCTTTTGTTGTCTGTTTTCCTGGCTTTACCTCGCTGAAGCGGGGGGGGGGGGGTTCTACATTGTTCTGCGTATTACAAAGACTATAAAACAATGATGTATTTGACAAATCATTCGAGAATGAAGTTTTGAGTATTCGTGATAATCAACCAAACAATGACATTATGACAAGTTTATCGTATGCGTTTCATCGTGTCCAGCTCATATATTCCTTTGTACATCAGTACTTTATGTATTTATCAAAACGCAGTTAATCCCTAAATTTGCTAGAGGAAGAGCTTGCTGAATGATAATAATAATAATAATAAAAAAAAAAACACCGTAGTAAAGTTCGCTGTTATTAAAACCTAGCTCTTAAATGCCCAGCCTTTAATCATTCTTTCCATCAGCGTTGCCCACAGCGTATCCATCGTTTTTGAAAAGTACTTATTTTACACCTCCTGACACGAATTTTCTTAGAATTTTAGTATTGTTTAAGGTCCGGCCTACATATGTGGCGTGCATCCAAACTCCTCTGTTCCTTTGTCCACGCCAGCAGCGAACGCACGTGACGACATACCGTAGCAGTTCCCATGGTTGGACCTGACGCCGTCGACCTGACGCCGTCGACCTGACGTGTGGGTGTTACTGGGCTGTTCAAGGTCTGGGTCAAGACATGATTACTAAAGCAAACAACACGGTCAGGGAAAGTGAGATCCGGGCCGATAGAAGCCGCTCCCTACACCAAGACGCCTTACACAGAGATACACCAAGACACACATACGAACCACGTGGACACAAACACCCGTGTTCGTAACAGTATGTATTATGATTTTCAAATACTAAAATTACGATAACAGATGTCCTAAATAAACGTGCAATGTGTGTAATTAGAGCAACTTTATGAATATGCTACGTCTGGCAGCGATGTGGTCTGGACGTTGGTGCCGGACGGCGCTGTCGGGCTCAGTTGCTCTCTGGCTACCTGTGGTGTAAAGTGCCTCTCGTTGGTGTACAGTACATTTTCTTGGAAAACCAATTAATTTAACTTTGTCTTCAGGTACTTGTTGTAAAGGCATATTCGTACGTCCGTTCCACGAAAACTGAACCAGTCCTTATCAGCGAAGTGGCAAGAGGGATTTACGTGACTCGGTGGATGACGAGCGCCATTGACCCCTAAAACTGTTAGAAGTGGTCAAATCACCACACCACCACCACCAGACAGTGTGGCCGAGGCAGAGGTAAGCAGAAAACATGGTTTATTTCAGTAGGATTCCAGCTATTTTTCTTTTTTTCAGTTTTTCCTGATTGTAACGTCGGGTTGGGTCGTTCAACAATTAGTCGAAATCACTGGGTTAATTGCGATAGCCCTGCGAGTGTTTGCGTTAATAAGACAGTTTTTCTTTTTATATATAGGGATTAAGCCATTGTCAGGGCACCGTTTAATTCCGTTAATGGTTGATTTTTTTTAAATATGGATTTAACCGCGGGAAATGTTTAAAACTTCATGGAAAAGTTGGGCGTTTTTGACCGGTAGTAAAATTTTTTTTTTATTTAAACGGCATTTTCTGCTTTCATCACAGTTACATACTCTTTTAAAGTGTCATCAGGTATTTTGTCATTTAAAATGTTTCCATGATTATTCCATAATATAGGTAGATTTTCAGTCAAAATTCCTAGGGACCAAGAAATTGTTTTTGTTTAGATGCTGATCTTTCTGATGAGCCTAGATTGGTATTGTATCTGTATACTTGGTATAATTTTTACTTATTTTTTTATTTCTTGTAATATATGTAATTCTTTTTCATACATGCTTGCCATTTGCTGTGTGAGCGAGGTAGCATCAACAGAGCCTTAGAGGGAAAAAATTCTCACTTGAATACTTGATCTGTTCTTTCTTTTGGAAAATAATACAGCAGGGAAGGAATTCTAGCCATCCTCTCCCTCCCCTCCGCTGACACTCCTCTTCCAGCTTTTGTCTTGACAGGAATTCAGTGAAAAACTAATCATCCCATCAGCTTTCCCCAGTCATACTCCCTAACTTAAGCCATTTTCTCTTTCACCACATTTTTGCCTTTTTCTCCTTTAGATAGTCCGTTATTTGATGAATGGTTGACATGATTATTCCTTACTGCTTGACCCTGTGATAAATGCCCATGAAAAAACAAAAAAGTATTCTTGATGACTGGATTGTGTTTATACTAAGGTACATGGCTGCACACACATATATTCTTTTAGCATATCCACTTCCATTAGTGTGCATATTTCTTAGGTCATGCATAATTAACAGTGGATTTTACATTAATATGCTTTTGCATTAATCCATTATTATGTTGGTAACAAGCATCTGCTGGTGTGAACAAAGTAAGATACATTTCAAGATGATATGTAGGAATGAGTCATGGATTGTGAAAGAAACACTGTGTTTGATATGTTTTGTTTTTTTTACTTCCAGAGTTACAAGTTGAATAAGAAATAAACTTTTTTGCTACGTTCAAATAATGCTACCTAGCTAATGCTGGAAATAGCAAGCAAGTAAAAATCAGATGAATGGTATTGTCTGCTTTAAGTATTTGTAGATTATTTTGAAGGATACATCAAAGGATGGATTGCGCAAAAGATGCTTGTGGCATGAGAAGAGTGGGAGGTGGGTTGATTAGAAAGGGTAGTGAGTGGTGGGATGAAGAAGTAAGAGTATTAGTGAAAGAGAAGAGAGAGGCATTTGGACGATTTTTGCAGGGAAAAAATGCAATTGAGTGGGAGATGTATAAAAGAAAGAGACAGGAGGTCAAGAGAAAGGTGCAAGAGGTGAAAAAAAGGGCAAATGAGAGTTGGGGTGAGAGAGTATCATTAAATTTTAGGGAGAATAAAAAGATGTTCTGGAAGGAGGTAAATAAAGTGCGTAAGACAAGGGAGCAAATGGGAACTTCAGTGAAGGGCGCAAATGGGGAAGGTGATAACAAGTAGTGGTGATGTGAAAGGAGATGGAGTGAGTATTTTGAAGGTTTGTTGAATGTGTTTGATGATAGAGTGGCAGATATAGGGTGTTTTTGTCGAGGTGGTGTGCAAAGTGAGAGGGTTAGGGAAAATGATTTGGTAAACAGAGAAGAGGTAGTGAAAGCTTTGCGGAAGATGAAAGCCGGCAAGGCAGCAGGTTTGGATGGTATTGCAGTGGAATTTATTAAAAAAGGGGGTGACTGTATTGTTGACTGGTTGGTAAGGTTATTTAATGTATGTATGACTCATGGTGAGGTGCCTGAGGATTGGCGGAATGCGTGCATAGTGCCATTGTACAAAGGCAAAGGGGATAAGAGTGAGTGCTCAAATTACAGAGGTATAAGTTTGTTGAGTATTCCTGGTAAATTATATGGGAGGGTATTGATTGAGAGGGTGAAGGCATGTACAGAGCATCAGATTGGGGAAGAGCAGTGTGGTTTCAGAAGTGGTAGAGGATGTGTGGATCAGGTGTTTGCTTTGAAGAATGTATGTGAGAAATACTTAGAAAAGCAAATGGATTTGTATGTAGCATTTATGGATCTGGAGAAGGCATATGATAGAGTTGATAGAGATGCTCTGTGGAAGGTATTAAGAATATATGGTGTGGGAGGAAAGTTGTTAGAAGCAGTGAAAAGTTTTTATCGAGGATGTAAGGCATGTGTACGTGTAGGAAGAGAGGAAAGTGATTGGTTCTCAGTGAATGTAGGTTTGCGGCAGGGGTGTGTGATGTCTCCATGGTTGTTTAATTTGTTTATGGATGGGGTTGTTAGGGAGGTAAATGCAAGAGTTTTGGAAAGAGGGGCAAGTATGAAGTCTGTTGGGGATGAGAGAGCTTGGGAAGTGAGTCAGTTGTTGTTCGCTGATGATACAGCGCTGGTGGCTGATTCATGTGAGAAACGGCAGAAGCTGGTGACTGAGTTTGGTAAAGTGTGTGGAAGAAGAAAGTTAAGAGTAAATGTGAATAAGAGCAAGGTTATTAGGTACAGTAGGGTTGAGGGTCAAGTCAATTGGGAGGTGAGTTTGAATGGAGAAAAACTGGAGGAAGTGAAGTGTTTTAGATATCTGGGAGTGGATCTGGCAGCGGATGGAACCATGGAAGCGGAAGTGGATCATAGGGTGGGGGAGGGGGTGAAAATTCTGGGGGCCTTGAAGAATGTGTGGAAGTCGAGAACATTATCTCGGAAAGCAAAAATGGGTATGTTTGAAGGAATAGTGGTTCCAACAATGTTGTATGGTTGCGAGGCGTGGGCTATGGATAGAGTTGTGCGCAGGAGGATGGATGTGCTGGAAATGAGATGTTTGAGGACAATGTGTGGTGTGAGGTGGTTTGATCGAGTGAGTAACGTAAGGGTAAGAGAGATGTGTGGAAATAAAAAGAGCGTGGTTGAGAGAGCAGAAGAGGGTGTTTTGAAGTGGTTTGGGCACATGGAGAGAATGAGTGAGGAAAGATTGACCAAGAGGATATATGTGTCGGAGGTGGAGGGAACGAGGAGAAGAGGGAGACCAAATTGGAGGTGGAAAGATGGAGTGAAAAAGATTTTGTGTGATCGGGGCCTGAACATGCAGGAGGGTGAAAGGAGGGCAAGGAATAGAGTGAATTGGAGCGATGTGGTATACCGGGGTTGACGTGCTGTCAGTGGATTGAATCAAGGCATGTGAAGCGTCTGGGGAAAACCATGGAAAGCTGTGTAGGTATGTATATTTGCGTGTGTGGACGTATGTATATACATGTGTATGGGGGGAGGGGTTGGGCCATTTCTTTCGTCTGTTTCCTTGCGCTACCTCGCAAACGCGGGAGACAGCGACAAAGTATAAAAAAAAAAAAATCAAAGGAATTGAGTAGCAAATTAACAAATATAGGGGAAAAAAATGTGTAAAGGCCAAATTATTTTGAGTGTGTTGGTTCTTTGTGGACAAGTTGATGAAATGAAGGAAAGATAAATGTTACTCATTCATCAATGCTTTTTTCAAAATCTAATATCCTATTTTCAGACGCTGGCTTTGTGACTTTGAGAATGATTGTGGTGATAGCTCTGATGAGAATGAGGATATGTGCCGCAACCAATATCGTGAGTGTTCAGAGAGTGAGTTCCGCTGCAACAATAACAAATGCATCCCAAGCCGATGGCGCTGTGACCACGACAATGACCGCGGAGACAAATCTGATGAAGAGAAATGTAGTGATCATACATGCAGGGTGAGAGTGATTACTGTAAAGTAGTTACATATGTAATACTGTACAGTTGGGGTAAACACGACACTTTACAGGATCAATTTTTTTGGTTTTTGCTTCCAAGAGCTGATTGCTTGTGTGCCCCACCACTAGCTAAACCATACAATAGTTGGCAAGCTACTGCTTCACATGATTGCTGTGTGACCATTAGAAACTCAAGGGTGTGCTGTTTTGATAACTGCTTCTTTCCTTACACAACAAAGCTTGAGAACTCTCTACCTTTTCATGTCTTTCTCAGTAACTATGACTTGGTAATTTTAAAAGACAGGTTTTCACTCCTTCAAGATTCGTAAATACTTTGCCTTGTCTTTTCTTTTTCCCCTTCATGATTCTCTCTATATTTCAATTAAGGCCCAGCCTTGGTGTGGACTTTTGTTCATGACTGGAGCCTTTAGGAAAAATTACCATTAATTACTTGATACAATTAGTTATGCCTTTAATCATTGTAGGATGATATGCATTAATGCATATCTTGACCTTGTATGGAAGCTGTCCCAGTATTGTGTACACTAGTGCAGCAGTGTTGTGTTTGATGTATGACAGTCAGTGTGTGGCTTAACATTGTTGATGAATATACTTTAATTAAGATGGATAGACCATTCTTGTGATATGTAGTCACCTTTTATTTTCATGAAATATGTGGGTCCACCAGCCACAGATAAAATGTTATGTCAAGGGCCTGTCAGATGCCAAATTCCTCTTTTGAGGACAGGATAATTTCTTGTTAATACTCAAGGTCTTTGCCATCAGATGCCGTTCAAAGAATGATGTAGTATCATACTAAACTCTTTTCATGAGATTTACTTCATTAAATAAAAAAAAAATTCAAGAAGGATGGATTTGTTGCAAAGTTGGAAAATTTTTTTTTTTCATTTCAACATACTTGCTTCACAGGTGTTACTTAATTCTGCCTGCATGAGGTCACGTCAAGTGTAGAAAGTCACCTTCAGCGAGATTGTCTTGTTGTACGTGAAAAAAAAAGTACAGTCTCATTAAGGAATGTGTCACTTCAGAGGAGTCTCTTTTCCTGGGTACTGAATGCAGTGCAGCCCAGAAGCTGCAAGAACTCCATAAATGGAGCTCTGGGCATACATAATAAAAATGATACATCACACACACAGTCATCCTTTATGATTTATTTAGAAGTGATGAGATTCTACAGTCCATTATCCCTGAAAGGTGATCTGAAACTATAGGGAATTTCAATTGATACCATGGGATATTGCACCTTATTGTAATAACAACAGCACTAGACCCCTCTTGCTGAAACTACTTCATAAATAGCCACCAACCCCTAAGTAGAATTAAAAAGCTTGCCACTGCCTTACACTTCAGTAAAACTCTACTAATGGATCTCTTCACCCCAACAAATATAACATTGATGAAACACACACACATTGATATGACCTGATAAGCACTAAAAAAAACTGCCCTCCCTACATTTTATCAAACTCCAGTGCACCAGACACACACCCATCACTTTGCCACACTCCCCAGATAAACATGAGTCACACTTTCTTGTCTGTGCTCCGGACAACAAACCATCCCTACAACACTAAACACACAGTTTCAACATAGCCTAAGAACCTTAATGGCCACAGTGCAACTACCATAATGAAGACATTAAGGACTTACAACTTAATGTCCCTGCAGTCTCTGCACATGGACACACATGCACACACACAACATCACTAAGTGCTACAGGAGCCTCATAAAGATTGAAGGAATGCATGAGTTGGGAAATAATTAAGAGGATGTGTTGAAATAATTTGGACAGGTGAAGAGAATGAGTAAGAATGGGTTGACAAAGAGGATATATGGATAAGTGAATGAAATTGTTAATGTTTAATTGGATGTAGGCAACCATATGGCTAAAACTGTACAGTTGAGATATTGCTAGTTAACTATGCATACAAGCTCTTAAGATTAGGGTGAACTGGATATTTCCACACTTTGGGTAAGCATATAGATGAG
>NW_027264497.1:0-26927 GCF_036320965.1 Panulirus ornatus | reverse complement strand
GACACAAAGGCCCCATTCGTTCACACTCAGTCTCTAGCTGTCATGTAATAATGCACTAAAACCACAGCTCCCTTTCCACATCCAGGCCCCACAGAACTTTCCATGGTTTACCCCAGACACTTCACATGCCCTGGTTCAATCCATTGACAGCACGTCGACCCCGGTATACCACATCGTTCCAATTCACTCTATTCCTTGCACGCCTTTCACCCTCCTTTTTCACTCCATCTTTCCACTCTCAATTTAGTCTCCCACTTCTCCTCGTTCCCTCCACCTCTGACACATATATCCTCTTGGTCAATCTTTCCTCACTCATTCTCTCCATGTGACCAAACCATTTCAAAACACCCTCTTCTCTCTCAACCACACTCTTTTTATTTCCACACATCTCTCTTACCCTTACATTACTTACTCGATCAAACCACCTCACACCACATATTGCCCTCAAACATCTCATTTCCAGCACATCCACCCTCCTGCGCACAACTCTATCCATAGCCCATGCCTCGCAACCATACAACATTGTTGGAACCACTATTCCTTCAAACATACCCATTTTTGCTTTCCGAGATAATGTTCTCGACTTCCAGACATTCTTCAAGCTCCCAGAATTTTCGCCCCCTCCCCCACCCTATGATTCACTTCCGCTTCCATGGTTCCATCCGCTGCCAGATCCACTCCCAGATATCTAAAACACTTTACTTCCTCCAGTTTTTCTCCATTCAAACTTACCTCCCAATTGACTTGACCTTCAACCCTACTGTACCTAATAACATTGCTCTTATTCACATTTACTCTTAACTTTCTTCTTTCACACACTTTACCAAACTCAGTCACCAGCTTCTGCAGTTTCTTACATGAATCAGCCACCAGCGCTCTATCATCAGCGAACAACAACTGACACACTTCCCAAGCTCTCTCATCCACAACAGACTGCATACTTGCTCCTCTTTCCAAAACTCTTGCATTCACCTCCCTAACAACCCTATCCATAAACAAATTAAACAACCATGGAGACATCACACACCCCTGCCGCAAACCTACATTCACTGAGAACCAATCACTTTCCTCTCTTCCTACACGTACATATGCCTTACATCCTCAATAAAAACTTTTCACTGCTTCTAACAACTTGCCTCCCACACCATATATTCTTAAAACCTTCCACAGAGCATCTCTATCAACTCTATCATATGCCTTCTCCAGATCCATAATTGCTTCATACAAATCCATTTGCTTTTCTAAGTATTTCTCACATACATTCTTCAAAGCAAACACCTGATCCACACATCCTCTACCACTTCTGAAACCACACTTCTCTTCCCGAATCTGATGCTCTGTACATGCCTTCACCCTCTCAATCAATACCCTCCCATATAATTTCCCAGGAATACTCAACAAACTTATACCTCTGTAATTTGAGCACTCACTCTTATCCCCTTTGCCTTTGTACAATGGCACTATGCTCGCATTCCGCCATCCTCAGGCACCTCACCATGAATCATACATATATTAAATAACCTTACCAACCAGTCAACAATACAGTCACCCCCTTTTTCAATAAATTCCACTGCAATACCATCCAAACTGCTGCCTTGCCGGCTTTCATCTTCCGTGAAGCTTTTACTACCTCTTCTCTATTTACCAAATTATTTTCCCTAACCCTCTCATTTTGCACACCACCTCGACCAAAACACCCTATATCTGCCACTCTATCATCAAACACATTCAACAAACCTTCAAAATACTCACTCCATCTCCTTCTCACATCATTACTACTTGTTATCACCTCCCCATTAGCCCCCTTCACTGAAGTTCCCATTTGCTCCCTTGTCTTATGCACTTTATTTACCTCCTTCCAAAACACCTTTTTATTCTCCCTGAAATTTAATGATACTCTCTCACCCCAACTCTCATTTGCCCTCTTTTTCACCTCTTGCACCTTTCTCTTGACCTCCTGCCTCTTTCTTTTATACCTCTCCCACTCATTTGCATTTTTTCCCTGCAAAAATCGTCCAAATGCCTCTCTCTTCTCTTTCACTATTAATCTTACTTCTTCATCCCACCACTCACTACCTATTCTAATCAACCCACCTCCCACGCTTCTCATGCCACAAGCATCTTTTGCGCAAGCCATCACTGCTTCCCTAAATATTGTTCCAACAGTACAGAATTGCACCTTAATCTTGTGCATCATGACAAGTCCTTTTAAAAGAAATATGATATAATTGCCTGCTACAAAAGCAACAAATAATACAAATATGTCATATAATGAAAATATAATTTCCATATAAACTGAAATGATTATCATTACATCTGGTACATATCTTGAAATCTTAGAGAAATTGGAGAACAAATATTTTTTGTTATTGATGTTTTCAGATTCTCTTCAAGAAATGAGAATGTGATTAGGTTTGTCCTGATTTTTTTCAGCTTTTCAAAGAATTGAAATGAAATATGGTTTAAATGCAGTTCTTTATGTAGGGCTACAAAATTAACGATATTTTTTATTGTGACATACGCACATGAAAGAAATTATCTACACGTCAGTAAGTAATCTTCATGCATTTCTTCAGGTGACTGCATGTTGCTGTCTTTTTCTTGCTGGTAAGGTAGAGGAAACACCCAAGAAATGCAGAGACATAATGAAGACTGCCAAAAGCCTTATGGATGAAGTGACGTGAGCTGAGTTTGGCACTGATCCACGTGAGGAGGTAAGATAACTTGGATTTAGTGCCTTATTGGAGATGTCAGATAAAGCCAGGGTAGGCCTCACACTACTGTTAAGTTGTTATGAGTGCCCTCAGCCAATAGAGCACTGATTGGCACCACTTTCACTGAAGTGGCACTGATCCAAGTGAGGAGGTAAGATAACTTGGATTTAGTGCCTTATTGGAGATGTCAGATAAAGCTAGGGTAGGCCTCACACTACTGTTAAGTTGTTATGAGTGCCTTCAGCCAATATAGCACTGATTGGCACCACTTTCACTGAAGAGGCATTGATCCACGTGAGGAGGTAAGATAACTTGGATTTAGTGCCTTATTGGAGATGTCAGATAAAGCCAGGGTAGGCCTCACACTACTCCTAAGTTGTTATAAGTGTCTTTAGCCATTATAGCACTGATTGGCACCACTTTCACTGCTGTCACCTCCTGCCACCTAGACCTCTCATTACCAAGTGGGAGTCTGGCAGCCCCATACTGTCTGCCTTTATTCATTCCCATCGCCACCCCGCCACACATGAAATAACAACCCCTTCCCCTCTCATGTGCACAAGGTAGCGCTGGGAAAAGACAACAAAGGCCACACTAGTTCACACTCAGTCTCTACCTGTCTTGTAATAATGCACCGAAACCACAGTTCCCTTTCCACATCAAGGCCCCACACAACTTTCCATGGTTTACCCCAGACACTTCACATTCCCTGGTTCAATCCATTGACAGCACGTCAACCCTGGTATACCACATGGTTCCAATTCACTCTATGCCTTGCACACCTTTCACCCTGCTGCATGTTCAGGCCCTGGTCACTCAAAATCTTTTTCACTCCATCTTTCCACCTCCAATTTGGTCTCCCACTTCTCCTCGTTCCCTTCACCTCTGTCACATATATCCTCTTGGTCAATCTTTCTTCACTCATTCTCTCCATGTGACCAAACCATTTCAAAACACCCTTTTCTGCTTTCTTAACCACACTCTTTTTATTACCACACATCTCTCTTACCCTATTATTACTTACTCGATCAAACCACCTCACACCACATATTGTCCTCAAACATCTCATTTCCAGCACATCCACCCTCCTCCACACAGCTCTATCCATAGCCCATGCCTCGCAACCATATAACATGGTTGGAACCACTATCCTTCAAACATACCCATTTTTGCTTTCCGAGATAATGTTCTCGACTTCCACACATTCTTCAATGCTCCCAGAACTTTCGCCCCCTCCCCCACCCTATGATTCACTTCCGCTTCCATGGTTCCATCCGCTGCCAGATCCACTCCCAGATATCTAAAACACTTTACTTCCTCCAGTTTTTTTCCATTCAAACTTACCTCTCAGTTGACTTGACCCACAACCCTAGTGTACCTAATAACCTTGCTCTTATTCACATTTACTCTTAACTTTCTTCTTTCACACACTTTACCAAACTCAGTCACCAGCTTCTGCAGTTTCTCACATGAATCAGCCACCAGCGCTGTATCATCAGCAAACAACAACTAACTCACTTCCCAAGCTCTCTCATCCACAACAGACTTCATACTTGCCCCTCTTTCCAAAACTCTTGCATTCACCTCCCTAACAACCCCATCCATAAACAAATTAAACAACCATGGAGACATCACACACCCCTGCCGCAAACCTACATTCACTGAGAACCAATCACTTTCCTCTCTTCCTACACGTACACATGCCTTACATCCTCGATAAAAACTTTTCACTGCTTCTAACAAGTTGCCTCCCACACCATATATTCTTAATACCTTCCACAGAGCACCTCTATCAACTCTATCATATGCCTTCTCCAGATCCATAAATGCTACATACAAATCCATTTGCTTTTCTAAGTATTTCTCACATACATTCTTCAAAGCAAACACCTGATCCACACATCCTCTACCACTTCTGAAACCACACTGCTCTTCCCCAATCTAATGCTCTGTACATGCGTTCACCCTCTCAATCAATACCCTCCCATATAATTTACCAGGAATACTCAACAAACTTATACCTCTGTAATTTGAGCACTCACTCTTATCCCCTTTGCCTTTGTACAATTGCACTATGCATGCATTCCGCCAATCCTCAGGCACCTCACCATGAGTCATACATACATTAAATAACCTTACCAGCCAGTCAACAATACAGTCACCCCCTTTTTTTGATAGATTCCACTGCAATACCATCCAAACCTGCTGCCTTGCCTGCTTTCATCTTCTGCAAAGCTTTTACTACCTCTTCTCTCTAATTTATATAGTACTCAAAAAGTCAATGGTGTGAGTAGGAAATTGAAGTAAGAAATATTTGGAGTGTTAGGGAGGTATGGTGATGTATTGCAGTTAATTGGTTTTGAAGGCAATTTAAAAAATGTATAATGGCTTTATTAGTTGTATAGTAGGTGTATTACATTGGTAATATTAAGTTGAATGAATGAATGATGTCAAAAATGTATGAAGTACTGGAAGTGGGTCTTTTTAAGATGATAATGTAGCGCATAAGATTTTTTATCAGTAATTGATTTAGATGTGTAGAGGAAGTGATTTTACGGTGGTATTGGGGTGTGTTTTTGAGAGTGTCTTAACAGATGGAGAAAGTATATGGAAGTGTTAATTGTTGTGAAAGATCCGAGTGATGGGTGATATTAGTGAGAGCTGTGTAAAATATGGGTTAAGATTTGGTTTGTGATGTAAAATTAGGTAAAATAGTTGTATTGAATGAAGATGAGCTTTTGAAATTTGACCTAAGTTAACATTCGTGGTGACAAGTGCCAAAATTGACATGTTTAATGAATGTTTATATATATTATATTATTATTATTTTGCTTTGTCGCTGTCTCCTGCATTAGCGAGGTAGCGCAAGGAAACAGACGAAAGAATGGCCCAACCCACCCACATACACATGTATATACATACACGTCCACACACGCAAATATACATACCTCTACATCCCAACGTATACATGTATATACACACACAGACATATACATATATACACGTGTACATACTTCATACTGTCTGCCTTTATTCATTTCCATCGCCACCTCGCCACACATGTAATAACAACCCCCTCCCCCCTTGTGTGTGAGGTAGTGCTAGGAAAGACAACAAAGGCCCCATTCGTTCACACTCAGTCTCTAGCTGTCATGTAATAATGCACTGAAACCACAGCTCCCTCTCCACATCCAGGCCCCACAGAACTTTCCATGGTTTACCCCAGATGCTTCACATGCCCTGGTTCAATCCACTGACAGCACATCGGCCCCAGTATACCACATCGTTCCAATTCACTCTATTCCTTGCACGCCTTTCACCCTCCTGCATGCTCAGGCCCCAATCACTCAAAATCTTTTTTACTCCATCTTTCCACCTCCAATTTGGTCTCCCACTTCTCCTCGTTCCCTCCACCTCTGACACATTATCCTCTTGGTCAATCTTTCCTCTCTCATTCTCTCCATGTGACCAAACCATCTCAAAACACCCTCTTCTGCTCTCTCAACCACACTTTTTATTTCCACACATCTCTCTTACCCTTACATTACTTACTCGATCAAACCACCTCTCCACATATTGTCCTTAAACATCTCATTTCCAGCACATCCACCCTCCTGCGCACAACTCTTATCCATAGCCCATGCCTCGCAACCATACAACATTGTTGGAACCACTATTCCTTCAAACATACCCATTTTTGCTTTCCGAGATAATGTTTTCGACTTCCACACACTCTTCAACTTCCAGAATTTTTGCCCCCTCCCCCACCCTATGATTCACTTCTGCTTCCATGGTTCCATCCGCTGCCAAATCCACTCCCAGATATCTAAAACACTTCACTTCCTCCACTTTTTCTCCATTCAAACTTACCTCCCAATTGACTTGACCCTCAACCCTACTGTACCTAATAACCTTGCTCTTATTCACATTTACTCTCAACTTTCTTCTCTCACTCTCTTTACCAAACTCAGTCACCAGCTTCTGCAGTTTCTCACATGAATCAGCCACCAGCGCTGTATCATCAGCGAATGACAACTGACTCACTTCCCACGCTCTCTCATCCACCACAGACTGCATACTTGCCCCTCTTTCCAAAACTCTTGCATTCACCTCCCTAACAACCCCATCCATAAACAAATTAAACAACCATGGAGACATCACACATCCCTGCCGCTTTATAAATTCAAGAAAAGTTATTGAAACTTGACAAGAGTTCACATAGCTGTTGAAATATGATTATGAGTGTAGTAGGAATAATTTTAATTGCCATTTTGACACTTCTTTTTTATTAGTATTTGTGAGTGAAGGGTGTGGATTGTATATTACAGTAGAAGATAGATTAAATGAGGTAGGCTATGTGAAAATGTATGTGCCTGGTTAGTGTTTTTGAATCAATAATTATTTCCTTTTGTTAATGTTATAAGTTACTGACTTTGAATGTAGTTAAAATGTATTTGGTAATGTTTATTGAAGGAGGAGGTAAGAATGTATGAACTGCAATATTTGCCTGTGTTAGATTTAAAATTTACCAATTATCACATAAAGAAATTATTATTTTACGTGATTTGTTGAGTCTTTTTTTTATACTAATCGCCATTTCCCACATTAGCGAGGTAGCGTTAAGAACAGAGGATGAGGACTGGGCCTTTGAGGGAATATCCTCACCTGGCCCCCTTCTCTGTTTCTTCTTGTGGAAAAAAAAAAAGAGAGGGGAGGATTTCCAGCCTCCTGCTCCCTTCCCTTTTAGTCGCCTTACGACACGCAGAGAATACGTGGGAAGTATTCTTTCTCCCCTATCCCCAGGGATAATATATATATATATATATATATATATATATATATATATATATATATATATATATATATATATATATATATATATTTCTTTTTCTTTCTTTCAAACTATTCGCCATTTCCCGCATTAGCGAGGTAGCGTTAAGAACAGAGGACTGGGCCTTTGAGGGAATACCCTCACCTGGCCCAATTCTCTGTTCCTTCTTTTGGAAAATTAAAAAAAAAAACGAGAGGGGAGGATTTCCAGCCCCACGCTCCCTCCCCTTTTAATCGCCTTCTACGACACGCAGGGAATACGTGGGAAGTATTCTTTCTCCCCTATCCCCAGGGATAATATATATATATATATATATATATATATATATATATATATATATATATATATATATATATATATATATATATATATTTTTTTTTTTTTTTTTTTTTTCATACGATTCGCCATTTCCCGCATTTGCGAGGTAGCATTAAGAACAGAGGACTGGGCCTTAGAGGGTAAATCCTCACCTGGCCCCCTTCTCTGTTCCTTCTTTTGGAAAATTAAAAAAAAACGAGAGGGGAGGATTTCCAGCCACCCGCTCCCTCCCCTTTTAGTCGCCTTCTACGACACGCAGGGAATACGTGGGAAGTATTCTTTCTCCCCTATCCCCAGGGATACATATATATATATATATACCACATCGTTCCAATTCACTCTTTTCCTTTCACACCTTTCACCCTCCTGTATGTTCAGGCCCCGATCGCTCAAAATCTCTTTCACTCCATCCTTCAACCTCCAATTTGGTCTCCCACTTCTCCTCGTTACCTCCACCTCTGACACATATATCCTCTTGGTCAATCTTTCCTCACTCATTCTCTCCATGTGACCAAACCATTTCAAAACACCCTCTTCTGCTCTCTCAACCACACTCTTTATTACCACACATCTCTCTTACCCTTACATTACTTACTCGATCAAACCACCTCACACCACATATCGTCCTCACACAATTTCATTTCCAACACATCCACCCTCCTCCATACAATTACATCAATAGCCCATGCCTCACAACCATATTTCATTGTTGGAATCACTATTCCTTCAAACATACCCATTTTTTGCTCTCCAAGATAATGTTCTTTCCTTCCACACATTCTTCATCACTTCCAGAACCTTTGCCCCCTCCCCACCCTTTGACCCACTTCTGCTTCCATGGTGTCATCCGCTGCTAAGTCCACTCCCAGATATCTAAAACACTTCACTTCCTCCAATTTTTCTCCATTCAAAATTACATCCCAATTAACTTGTCCCTCAACCCTACTGAATCTAATAACCTTGCTCTTATTCACATTTAATCTCAACTTTCTCCTTTCCCACACTTTTCCAAACTTGGTCACCAGCCTTTGCAGTTTGTCACACGAATCAGCCACTAGAGCTATATCATCGGCTAACAAATGACTCACTTTCCAGGCCCTCTCATCCCTAACAGACTGCATACTCATCCCTCTCTCTGAAACTCTTGCATTAACCTCCCTAACCACCCCATCCATAAACAAATTAAACAACCATGGGGACACCACACACCCCTTCCGCAGTCCAACATTCACTGAGAACCAGTCACTCTCCTCTCTTCCTATTTGTACACATACCTTACATTCTTGGTAAAAACTTTACTGCTTCTTGCAACTTACCTCCCACACCACATACTCTTAAACCTTCCACAAAGCATCTCTATCAACCCTATCATATCCTTTCTCCAGCTCCTTCTTTGGTCCCTACTTTCTGCCATGCATAATGCACTGAAACCATAGCTCCCTAACCACAACCAGGCCCGATAGACCTTTCCATGGTTTACTCCAACTTTTTCAAAAGCCCTAGTTCAGTCCATTGACAACGTGTTACCCCCTGCATCCCACATTGCTGTAATTCACCCAATCCATTGCATGCCTTTCACCTTGCTCCACATTCAGGCCTTGAGCATCCCAAATCTTGTTCACTCTGTCCTTCTATCTCCAATTCAGCTTCCCCCTTCTCTTTGTCCCCACCACTTCTGACACATATATCTTCTTTGTCAACTTTACTCATTCTTTCCTAATGTTCAAACCATTTCAGCGCACCCTCTTCAGTTCCATCAACCTACATATAATTCTTATTACTACACCACTCTCTTTTCTATTTTTTACATAATCCACCATCCTCACACCACATACTGTCCTCTAACATTTCACTTGCAACACATTCACCCTCTTCTGCATTCTCATTAATAACCCAAGCCTTGCATTCATGCAATACTGTGGTATTACTATACCTTTAAACATAACCATTCCCTTCCTAGATTGCCCTGGCTTTCCAAAAATTCCTTAATACTCCCTGGATCTCTGCCCACTCACCAACTATATGACTTGCCTCACCTCCCATGGTTCCATTCACTTACATGTCCACTCCCAAGTTTATAAAACACTTCATTTCCTCTAGGTTTTCTCCACTCAAACATACCCCAACTAACCTGCTTCTTTGACAGCAAAGAAGGTCCTCCTTCCCCAACATACATGACATTGTGACAAAACCTGCTATACACATTTTTAATGATCTGACAATTACTAAACAACTGCCCTTCTAATCCAAACTTAGACTCCACATACATTTAACTGAAACTATACTTCCTAGGCATGAATGATTTACATCTTGTCTGCTATGGTGACTACCCATTTTTCCAACATTATAAACACATACAGTAGATCACAAGAGCCCTCATGCTCAATGTGCAACTTTTGCACTGAAGATACTAGCTACTCATTTTGAAGTTGCCCTGCACTACCCTCACACAAACATACAACTTCTCCAATCTTTGATCAAACCTCTCGTTCCATCCACTGGAAATGGTCAGCTTCCTGAATGCTGTAGGGTATCCTTGTTGGGGCAAGAATGCACACAAGTATATATCAGATTCTCCTTAAATGGAAACAATGTGTTGTTTGCTGATCCGGTGGATACAGGGATGATACTTTCCTTCCACAGTAAGGGAAAGCTCATTCATAAATTGACTGTTTACAGTATTCAATACTGGTACACATCTATTGATTGCTACAATACTTAAGCATATATTATCTATAATTCAATTTTCCCTATGGATCAATTAATAGCTTTGCATCTTCAAATAGGTGACTGGAACTAACTTGACCTGCGATAGTGAAGGGGATTCTATAAACAATTAAAAAAAAAAAAGGGTATGCAAGTCTCCTGGAAAAAGTCTACACACCTAATTGGTTATATTTCCCACACTGTTTAACTGTATGTAATTCAGCAGGATCTAAGAAAATCTGATATAAATATGCAATGAGTATACCCACAACTAAAAATAAAGAGCAAGTTTATGCAAATGATGTGACCTTAACAAACACCCTCATGTTTACATTGTTGCAATTTATAAATGGGAAAACTGTACACATACCATAATCTAAATGGCAAAAAGTTTTCCTTTGCTGCATTATATTCATTAAATTTTATGGGAATCCAAGTGGGGGTCACCTCAGAGGAAAAAGTTTGCAGAAGAAGCTCGACTCTGATTTACATGTGTATATATATGTGTGTGTATATATACACATATATATATATATATATATATATATATATATATATATATATATATATATATATATATATATATATATATATATATGTATATATATATATATATATATATATATATATATATATATATATATATATATATATATATATATATATATATATATATACATATATGTATATATATATATATATATATATATATATATATATATATATATATATATATATATATATCCCTTTATCCCTGGGGATAGGGGAGCAAGAATACTTCCCACGTATTCCCTGCGTGTCGTAGAAGGCGACTGAAAGGGGAGGGAGTGGGGGGCTGAAAATCCTCCCCTCTCTTTTTTTTTTTTTTTTTTTTTTTTTTTTTTTTAATTTTCCAAAAGAAGGAACAGAGAATTTGGCCAGGTGAGGGTAGTCCCTCAAAGGCCCAGTCCTCTGTTCTTAACGCTACCTCGCTAATGCGGGAAATGGCGAATAGTTTGAAAGAAAGAAAAAAAATATATATATATATATATATATATATATATATATATATATATATATATATATATATATATATATATATATATGGCGCACTGACAACTCTACTCATATTGAACAGATTGTAGGCAACGTTACTTATCATGCTGTTGACATATCCATCTTTTGGCAAATACCTCAGTATGTCTTGGTTGGAGCTGCAGAACTCTTTGCGAGTATTGCAGGTTTGGAATTTTGCTTATGCTGCTGCTCCACGCACTTTCCAAGGCATGATTATGGGTCTGTTTTATACAATGGAAGGTATTGGTTCCCTTTTGGGCACAGCATTGCTCCATTTAGTAAGTCCTTTTTGGCTGAATAACATGACTGATTATGGTAACATCAATGACAATCATCTTGATTTCTATCTTTACTTCTTGGGGATCTTGCAGTTTACCACTTTCTTAATCTATTGTGGCTCACTGTACATGCAAAGGTTTTCACTCAGACCAATAGCAATGCCACGTAGGAGAAGCAGCAGGGGAAGAAGACACAATGCTGATTCACATACAGATAGAGAACAAGGGGGTGCTTCCTTATTGAAAGAGGAGGAAGAGGATGAGGAGGAGGAGGAGGATGAAGGGGATGATGAAGATAGAGTAGAAGAGGAAGATGGTGGTAAGGAAGATGCGAGACCAAGTGATATTCAGCTGCTGTTGTGAAAATGTTGTGACTGTGTCCATATTCATTGTATTGTAAATATTGAATCTCGACTCATGAATTCTCCTGCTTTATAAATCATGAATATTGTTGGTATTATGCTGTCATGTTTGCATTGTTTCCAGCATATTTCTCATCTTCTAGTGAATGCTTTTGGATTGTTTGTATCCAATGATAGTATGGCTAAAAATTGTACAATTTTTTGTATATCAGAAGGGACTTGCACATCTTAGAGATTTTGTGTAAACTGATAGTAGAGTAATGGTTTATATAAGCTTCTTCATGCTCCTTTTTCATTGGTTGCACTCATGTATTTGGGTATATTTATTTCAGGAAATCTTATTTTAGTTCATTAGTTTCAGATAACACTACACAATTCTTATCCAGTCGTGTTTGCATGAGAGATCAGCCCTTGTAGGCTTTGACCAAATCTGCATTTCCAGATTGTGTATGGGTTGTACAAGGTTGCAGCCTGAACCATTTACAGACACTTAGATATGTATAGTCTTTGGTTTTTGTGTTCATCATTATTAGCAATCTTTTTTAAATATCTTAAACATTTTAAGGGTGTCATTAGTGCACAGTTCATAGATAACTTGAATCAGTTGTCTTTAATTCCTTTTCATGTACTGTGATAAACTCTAGGACTGCATATTGTCATGTTCTTTGGTACATTTGTTCATTTTTGATTATTGTATTTGTAAATTGTCTTCACAGCAAGGGATGTAAGAAAAGACCAGTAATGAAGTACACAGAATTTGTAGATAGTGAAGAAAATAAAGGGCTTTGTGTTATGTGTTGGGGAATGAGATACTACAAATTGTCTTAAAAATAAGGTTGTTATTTTTGAGAAAGGTATGAGAAGTAAGTGTGCAAATTTGTAGAAAGCTGAGAGTTAGCATTAAAGTATGTTTGAGAGAGTATTGAGTAGTGAATTAACACTTTCTTGCACAAAGGGGGTGAACCTCATCAATACCCCCAAGGTGAACTATGCCCATACTGCTAGAGGTCAGTCATGTGTATGTGTTTACATTGATTATTGTTTTTGAGACTGTTTTTGGTCTTAAATTGTTTCAACATGTCTTTTTTTTTTTTTTTTTTTTTGCAAATATATGCTCTATAAAATATTCTATTTGTGAAATAGTGATATTATACCACCATCACCATTACAGCAAGTAATGGTATTATGTGGTATTATGTCTCTTGACATAATACCACAAGCATGTAAATATTAATGATATTTATCAGTGCTTTTCTTGGTCTCATACATTTTCCACATATTTGTTTATGAATGTGTGCAGCACTGGAGCTCAGCAGTCATGGAGTCTTTTGCTATGGCCGCTCCCTTGATGGATTTCCTGGGGGGAACTGGCATCAGAGATATACATGGATAGATAGATAGAGTGTGCTCTGTGATATGTATGTATATATATATATATATATATATATATATATATATATATATATATATATATATATTTATCCCTGGGGATAGGGGAGAAAGAATACTTCCCACGTATTCCCTGCGTGTCATAGAAGGCGACTAAAAGGGGAGGGAGCGGGTGGCTGGAAATCCTCCCCTCTCGTTTTTTTTTTTTTTTTTCTTTTTTTTTTTTTTTCCCCAAAAGAAGGAACAGAGAAGGGGGCCAGGTGAGGATTTTCCCTCTAAGGCCCAGTCCTCTGTTCTTAACGCTACCTCGCAAATGCGGGAAATGGCGAATCGTATGAAAAAAATATATATATATATATATATATATATATATATATATATATATATATATATATATATATATCTTTCTTTCTTTCAAACTATTCGCCATTTCCCGCATTAGCGAGGTAGCGTTAAGAACAGAGGCCTGGGCCTTTGAGGGAATACCCTCACCTGGCCCAATTCTCTGTTCCCTCTTTTGGAAAATTAAAAAAAAATGAGAGGGGAGGATTTCCAGCCCCCCGCTCCCTCCCCTTTTAGTCGCCTTCTACGACACGCAGGGAATACGTGGGAAGTATTCTTTCTCCCCTATCCCCAGGGAATATATATATATATACATATATATACATATATATATATATATATATATATATATAAATATATATATATATATATATATATATATATATATATATATATATATATATATATATATAAATATATATATATATATATATATATATATATATATATATTTTTTTTTTTTTTTTTTTTATACTTTGTCGCTGTCTCCCGCGTTTGCGAGGTAGCGCAAGGAAACAGACGAAAAAAATGGCCCAACCCCCCCCCCCCCATACACATGTATATACATACGTCCACACACGCAAATATACATACCTACACAGCTTTCCATGGTTTACCCCAGACGCTTCACATGCCTTGATTCAATCCACTGACAGCACGTCAGCCCCGGTATACCACATCGCTCCAATTCACTCTGTTCCTTGCCCTCCTTTCACCCTCCTGCATGTTCAGGCCCCGATCACACAAAATCTTTTTCACTCCATCTTTCCACCTCCAATTTGGTCTCCCTCTTCTCCTTGTTCCCTCCACCTCCGACACATATATCCTCTTGGTCAATCTTTCCTCACTCATTCTCTCCATGTGCCCAAACCACTTCAAAACACCCTCTTCTGCTCTCTCAACCACGCTCTTTTTATTTCCACACATCTCTCTTACCCTTACGTTACTCACTCGATCAAACCACCTCACACCACACATTGTCCTCAAACATCTCATTTCCAGCACATCCATCCTCCTGCACACAACTCTATCCATAGCCCACGCCTCGCAACCATACAACATTGTTGGAACCACTATTCCTTCAAACATACCCATTTTTGCTTTCCGAGATAATGTTCTTGACTTCCACACATTCTTCAAGGCTCCCAGAATTTTTGCCCCCTCCCCCACCCTATGATTCACTTCCGCTTCCATGGTTCCATCCGCTGCCAGATCCACTCCCAGATATCTAAAACACTTCACTTCCTCCAGCTTTTCTCCATTCAAACTTACCTCCCAATTGACTTGACCCTCAACCCTACTGTACCTAATAACCTTGCTCTTATTCACATTTACTCTTAACTTTCTTCTTTCACACACTTTACCAAACTCAGTCACCAGCTTCTGCAGTTTCTTACATGAATCAGCCACCAGCGCTATACCATCAGCGAACAACTGACTCACTTCCCAAGCTCTCTCATCCACAACAGACTGCATACTTGCCCCTCTTTCCAAAACTCTTGCATTCACCTCCCTAACAACCCCATCCATAAACAAATTAAACAAACATGGAGACATCACACACCCCTGCCGCAAACCTACATTCACTGAGAACCAATCACTTTCCTCTCTTCCTACACGTACACATGCCTTACATCCTCGATAAAAACTTTTCACTGCTTCTAACAACTTTCCTCCCACACCATATATTCTTAATACCTTCCACAGAGCATCTCTATCAACTCTATCATATGCCTTCTCCAGATCCATAAATGCTACATACAAATCCATTTGCTTTTCTAAGTATTTCTCACATACATTCTTCAAAGCAAACACCTGATCCACACATCCTCTACCACTTCTGAAACCACACTGCTCTTCCCCAATCTGATGCTCTGTACATGCCTTCACCTTCTCAATCAATACCCTCCCATATAATTTACCAGGAATACTCAACAAACTTATACCTCTGTAATTTGAGCACTCACTCTTATCCCCTTTGCCTTTGTACAATGGCACTATGCACGCATTCCGCCAATCCTCAGGCACCTCACCATGAGTCATACATACATTAAATAACCTTACCAACCAGTCAACAATACAGTCACCCCCTTTTTTAATAAATTCCACTGCAATACCATCCAAACCTGCTGCCTTGCCGGCTTTCATCTTCCGCAAAGCTTTCACTACCTCTTCTCTGTTTACCAAATCATTTTGCCTAACCCTCTCACTTTGCACACCACCTCGACCAAAACACCCTATATCTGCCACTCTATCATCAAACACATTCAACAAACCTTCGAAATACTCACTCCATCTCCTTCTCACATCACCACTACTTGTTATCACCTCCCCATTTGCGCCCTTCACTGAAGTTCCCATTTGCTCCCTTGTCTTACGCACTTTATTTACCTCCTTGCAGAACATCTTTTTATTCTCCCTAAAATTTAATGATACTCTCTCACCCCAACTCTCATTTGCCCTTTTTTTCACCTCTTGCACTTTTCTCTTGACCTCCTGTCTCTTTCTTTTATACATCTCCCACTCAATTGCATTTTTTCCCTGCAAAAATCGTCCAAATGCCTCTCTCTTCTCTTTCACTAATACTCTTACTTCTTCATCCCACCACTCACTACCCTTTCTAATCAACCCACCTCCCACTCTTCTCATGCCACAAGCATCTTTTGCGCAATCCATCACTGATTCCCTAAATACATCCCATTCCTCCCCCACACCCCTTACTTCCATTGTTCTCACCTTTTTCCATTCTGTACTCAGTCTCTCCTGGTACTTCCTCACACAGGTCTCCTTCTCAAGCTCACTTACTTTCACCACCCTCTTCACCCCAACATTCACTCTTCTTTTCTGAAAACCCATACAAATCTTCACCTTTTTTTTTTTTTCAAACTATTCGCCATTTCCCGCGTTAGCGAGGTAGCGTTAAGAACAGAGGACTGGGCCATTGAGGGAATATCCTCACCTGGCCCCCTTCTCTGTTCCGTCTTTTGGAAAATTAAAAAAAATTGAGAGGGGAGGATTTCCAGACCCCCGCTCCCTCCCCTTTTAGTCGCCTTCTACGACACGCAGGGAATACGTGGGAAGTATTCTTTCTCCCCTATCCCCTATATATATATATATATATATGTATATATATATATGTATATATATATATATATATATATATATATATATATATATATATATATATATATGGTAGGGATGGGAAGTGTGTTGATATTTTGTGTGGCAGTTTTATAGTAATAAAATATTTTGCTGTATAAAGGATGAATGATTATGTGTTATACTTTGAATTTTGGCTTTCTCATTTGTTAAGATAATGATAGTTCTTTCCTAGGTGATATTCCTGATGTACTTCAAAATAATGTATGAGCTTTGTGATACATGATTAGCGAATTAATGTGTAGTTATTATTTTTTTAATGGAAAAAAAAATTGAGCGTGTTACGGATTCTTTGCCTCAACACAGTAGGATGTTGAATGCAAATACCCTTTCATATATCATGAATCCATGCTACAAATATGCAGATTTATACATGGATTATCTCCCTTACATGGGTATTTTGTGTAAGTTCTTTAACCTTATTTGTGGGCTCAATTCATATATATATATATATATATATATATATATATATATATATATATATATATATATATATATATATTATCCCTGGGGATAGGGGATTAAGAGTACTTCCCACGTATTCCCTGCGTGTCGTAGAAGGCGACTAAAAGGGGAGGGAGCGGGGGGCTGGAAATCCTCCCCTCTCGTTTTTTTTTTTTTTTAATTTTCCAAAAGAAGGAACAGAGAATTGGGCCAGGTGAGGGTATTCCCTCAAAGGCCCAGTCCTCTGTTCTTAACGCTACCTCGCTAATGCGGGAAATGGCGAATAGTTTGAAAAAAAAAAAAAAAATATATATATATATATATATGTATATATATATATATATATATATATATATATATATATATATATATATATATATATATATTTTTTTTTTCTTTTTATATATATTTTATATATATTGATACAGTGGTGAAATTGATGAGAACTGCTATTGACGTTTGTGTGAATAAATTGTACATTTCCTTTTCCATAGCCAGAGGTTGAACCATTATGTGACATTCATTTTTTTCATTCATTTCAAGCTAAAAGTTTGTTTTATAAATTGTTTCTTACATTTTTCATATGTATATATATGTATGTGTGTGTGTGTGTGTGTGTATGTGCGTATGTGTGTGTATGTGTGTGTGTGTGTATATGTATATATATATGTATATTATCCCTGGGGATAGGGGTGAAAGAATACTTCCCACGTATTCCTCGCGTGTCGTAGAAAGCGACTAGAGGGGACGGGAGCGGGGGGCCGGAAATCCTCCCCTCCTTGTATTAACTTTCTAAAATGGGAAACAGAAGAAGGAGTCACGCGGGGAGTGATCATCCTCCTCGAAGGCTCAGAGTGGGATGCCTAAATGTGTGTGGATGTAACCAAGATGTGAAAAAAGGAGAGATAGGTAGTATGTTTGAGGAAAGGAACCTGGATGTTTTGGCTCTGAGTGAAACGAAGCTCAAGGGTAAAGGGGAAGAGTGGTTTGGAAATGTCTGGGGAGTGAAGTCAGGGGTTAGTGAGAGGACAAGAGCAAGGGAAGGAGTAGCAATACTCCTGAAACAGGAGTTGTGGGAGTATGTGATAGAATGTAAGAAAGTAAATTCTCGATTAATATGGGTAAAACTGAAAGTTGATGGAGAGAGGTGGGTGATTATTGGTGCATATGCACCTGGGCATGAGAAGAAAGATCATGAGAGGCAAGTGTTTTGGGAGCAGCTAAATGAGTGTGTTAGCGGTTTTGATGCACGAGACCGGGTTATAGTGATGGGTGATTTGAATGCAAAGGTGAGTAATGTGGCAGTTGAGGGAATAATTGGTATGCATGGGGTGTTCAGTGTTGTAAATGGAAATGGTGAAGAGCTTGTAGATTTATGTGCTGAAAAAGGACTGATGATTGGGAATACCTGGTTTAAAAAGCGAGATATACATAAGTATACTTATGTAAGTAGGAGAGATGGCCAGAGAGCGTTATTGGATTACGTGTTAATTGACAGGCGCGCGAAAGAGAGACTTTTGGATGTTAATGTGCTGAGAGGTGCAACTGGAGGGATGTCTGATCATTATCTTGTGGAGGCTAAGGTGAAGATTAGTATGGGTTTTCAGAAAAGAGGAGTGAATGTTGGGGTGAAGAAGGTGGTGAGAGTAAGTGAGCTTGGGAAGGAGACCTGTGTGGGGAAGTACCAGGAGAGACTGTGTACAGAATGGAAAAAGGTGAGAACAATGGAAGTAAGGGGAGTGGGGGAGGAATGGGATGTATTTAGGGAATCAGTGATGGATTGCGCAAAAGATGCTTGTGGCATGAGAAGAGTGGGAGGTGGGCTGTTTAGAAAGGGTAGTGAGTGGTGGGATGAAGAAGTAAGAGTATTAGTGAAAGAGAAGAGAGAGGCATTTGGACGATTTTTGCAGGGAAAAAATGCAATTGAGTGGGAGAAGTATAAAAGAAAGAGACAGGAGGTCAAGAGAAAGGTGCAAGAGGTGAAAAAAAGGGCAAATGAGAGTTGGGGTGAGAGACTATCAGTAAATTTTAGGGAGAATAAAAAGATGTTCTGGAAGGAGGTAAATAGGGTGCGTAAGACAAGGGAGCAAATGGGAACTTCAGTGAAGGGCGCAAATGGGGAGGTGATAACAAGTAGCGGTGATGTGAGAAGGAGATGGAATGAGTATTTTGAAGGTTTGTTGAATGTGTCTGATGACAGAGTGGCAGATATAGGGTGTTTTGGTCGAGGTGGTGTGCAAAGTGAGAGGGTTAGGGAAAATGATTTGGTAAACAGAGAAGAGGTAGTGAAAGCTTTGCGGAAGATGAAAGCCGGCAAGGCAGCAGGTTTGGATGGTATTGCAGTGGAATTTATTAAAAAAGGGGGTGACTGTATTGTTGACTGGTTGGTAAGGTTATTTAATGTATGTATGACTCATGGTGAGGTGCCTGAGGATTGGCGGAATGCGTGCATAGTGCCATTGTACAAAGGCAAAGGGGATAAGAGTGAGTGCTCAAATTACAGAGGTATAAGTTTGTTGAGTATTCCTGGTAAATTATATGGGAGGGTATTGATTGAGAGGGTGAAGGCAGGTACAGAGCATCAGATTGGGGAAGAGCAGTGCGGTTTCAGAAGTGGTAGAGGATGTGTGGATCAGGTGTTTGCTTTGAAGAATGTATGTGAGAAATACTTAGAAAAGCAAATGGATTTGTATGTAGCATTTATGGATCTGGAGAAGGCATATGATAGAGTTGATAGAGATGCTCTGTGGAAGGTATTAAGAATATATGGTGTGGGAGGCAAGTGGTTAGAAGCAGTGAAAAGTTTTTATCGAGGATGTAAGGCATGTGTACGTGTAGGAAGAGAGGAAAGTGATTGGTTCTCAGTGAATGTAGGTTTGCGGCAGGGGTGTGTGATGTCTCCATGGTTGTTTAATTTGTTTATGGATGGGGTTGTAAGGGAGGTAAATGCAAGAGTCCTGGAAAGAGGGGCAAGTATGAAGTCTGTTGGGGATGAGAGAGCTTGGGAAGTGAGTCAGTTGTTGTTCGCTGATGATACAGCGCTGGTGGCTGATTCATGTGAGAAACTGCAGAAGCTGGTGACTGAGTTTGGTAAAGTGTGTGGAAGAAGAAAGTTGAGAGTAAATGTGAATAAGAGCAAGGTTATTAGGTACAGTAGGGGTGAGGGTCAAGTCAAGTGGGAGGTGAGTTTGAATGGAGAAAAACTGGAGGAAGTGAAGTGTTTTTAGATATCTGGGAGTGGATCTGTCAGCGGATGGAACCATGGAAGCGGAAGTGGATCATAGGGTGGGGGAGGGGGCGAAAATTTTGGGAGCCTTGAAAAATGTGTGGAAGTCGAGAACATTATCTCGGAAAGCAAAAATGGGTATGTTTGAGGGAATAGTGGTTCCAACAATGTTGTATGGTTGTGAGGCGTGGGCTATGGATAGAGATGTGCGCAGGAGGATGGATGTGCTGGAAATGAGATGTTTGAGGACAATGTGTGGTGTGAGGTGGTTTGATCGAGTAAGTAACGTAAGGGTAAGAGAGATGTGTGGAAATAAAAAGAGCGTGGTTGAGAGAGCAGAAGAGGGTGTTTTGAAATGGTTTGGGCACATGGAGAGAATGAGTGAGGAGAGATTGACCAAGAGGATATATGTGTCGGAGGTGGAGGGAACGAGGAGAAGAGGGAGACCAAATTGGAGGTGGAAAGATGGAGTGAAAAAGATTTTGTGTGATCGGGGCCTGAACATGCAGGAGGGTGAAAGGAGGGCAAGGAATAGAGTGAATTGGAGTCATGTGGTATACAGGGGTTGACGTGCTGTCAGTGGATTGAATCAAGGCATGTGAAGCGTCTGGGGTAAACCATGGAAAGCTGTGTAGGTATGTATATTTGCGTGTGTGGACGTGTGTATGTACATGTGTATGGGGGGGGGGTTGGGCCATTTCTTTCGTCTGTTTCCTTGCGCTACCTCGCAAACGCGGGAGACAGCGACAAAGTATAAAAAAAAAAAAAAAAAAAAAAAAAAAAAAAAATATATATATATATATATATATATATATATATATATATATATATATATATATATATAACCTTAAAATTTAACAACCAAACACTTACAGCAAGCCTTATTCTATATATAAGTCTTAAACTACCACAAACGTTGCCCAAAGGAGGTCTGGAGGTCTGTCACTGAAGGTCATGGCAAAGGGAATGGGTTAAAAATCCTGACCATAATGGAGGTCCAAGCACTCTCCCTACAGGTAAAACTTTTGAGATAACATGGTTATATGTTCGATTTCAGAGTAAAAACTGTTACCATTAGGCAACATTTTTCATTATTATAAGTCCAGCTTAGGGAATTTATTTTCATGCTGGTCCCAACAGGGAAATCCCTCAAAGACCTTCATTGGGCTGTGCTTTTACCCTAATATGGTTAAAATCCGATGGAAAAATACTTGCCTTAGTGTTCATCTTTTTCTCTTGCAAAAGTTACACCTTTGAAACATGGTAGTGTGTGAACTGCATGGGGTTTTGCCATACTAAACCAATGTAACTGAGCACTTTAGCACTGCTATCTATAACATAGCATCAATTCTATATATATATATATATATATATATATATATATATATATATATATATATATATATATATTCTATATATATATATATATTATCCCTGGGGATAGGGGAGAAAGAATACTTCCCACGTATTCCCTGCGTGTCGTAGAAGGCGACTAAAAGGGGAGGGAGCGGGGGGCTGGAAATCCTCCCCTCTCACTTTTTTTTTAATTTTCCAAAAGAGAAGGGGAACAGAGAAGGGGCCCAGGTGAGGATATTCCCTCAAGGGCCCAGTCCTCTGTTCTCAACGCTACCTCGCTAATGCGGGAAATGGCGAATAGTATGAAAGAAAGAAAAGATATATATATATATATATATATATATATATATATATATATATATATATATATATATATATATATGTATATGTACATATATATATATATATATATATATATATATATATATATATATATATATATATATATATATATATATATATATATATATATCTTTCTTTCTTTCAAACTGTTCGCCATTTCCCGCATTAGCGAGGTAGCGTTAAGAACAGAGGACTGGGCCATTGAGGGAATACCCTCACCTGGCCCAATTCTCTGTTCCTTCTTTTGGAAAATTAAAAAAAAAAGCGAGAGGGGAGGATTTCCAGCCCCCCGCTCCCTCCCCTTTTAGTCGCCTTTTACGACACGCAGGGAATACGTGGGAAGTATTCTTTGTCCCCTATCCCCAGGGAAAATATATATATATACATATATATATACATATATATACATATATATATATATATATATTTTTTTTTTTTTTTTTTTTTTTTTTTTTTTTCATACTTTGTCGCTGTCTCCCGCGTTTGCGAGGTAGCGCAAGGAAACAGACGAAAGAAATGGCCCAACCCACCCCCATACACATGTATATACACACGTCCACACACGCAAATATACATACCTACACAGCTTTCCATGGTTTACCCCGGACGCTTCACATGCCTTGATTCAATCCACTGACAGCACGTCAACCCCTGTATACCACATCGCTCCAATTCACTCTATTCCTTGCCCTCCTTTCACCCTCCTGCATGTTCAGGCCCCGATCACACAAAATCCTTTTCACTCCATCTTTCCACCTCCAATTTGGTCTCCCTCTTCTCCTCGTTCCCTCCACCTCCGACACATATATCCTCTTGGTCAATCTTTCCTCACTCATTCTCTCCATGTGCCCAAACCATTTCAAAACACCCTCTTCTGCTCTCTCAACCACGCTCTTTTTATTTCCACACATCTCTCTTACCCTTACGTTACTTACTCGATCAAACCACCTCACACCACACATTGTCCTCAAACATCTCATTTCCAGCACATCCATCCTCCTGCGCACAACTCTATCCATAGCCCACGCCTCGCAACCATACAACATTGTTGGAACTACTATTCCTTCAAACATACCCATTTTTGCTTTCCGGGATAATGTTCTCGACTTCCACACATTTTTCAAGGCTCCCAAAATTTTCGCCCCCTCCCCCACCCTATGATCCACTTCCGCTTCCATGGTTCCATCCGCTGACAGATCCACTCCCAGATATCTAAAACACTTCACTTCCTCCAGTTTTTCTCCATTCAAACTCACCTCCCAATTGACTTGACCCTCAACCCTACTGTACCTAATAACCTTGCTCTTATTCACATTTACTCTTAACTTTCTTCTTCCACACACTTTACCAAACTCCGTCACCAGCTTCTGCAGTTTCTCACATGAATCCGCCACCAGCGCTGTATCATCAGCGAACAACAACTGACTCATTTCCCAAGCTCTCTCATCCCCAACAGACTTCATACTTGCCCCTCTTTCCAAGACTCTTGCATTTACCTCCCTAACAACCCCATCCATAAACAAATTAAACAACCATGGAGACATCACACACCCCTGCCGCAAACCAACATTCACTGAGAACCAATCACTTTCCTCTCTTCCTACACGTACACATGCCTTACATCCTCGATAAAAACTTTTCACTGCTTCTAACAACTTGCCTCCCACACCATATATTCTTAATACCTTCCACAGAGCATCTCTATGTGAGAAGGAGATGGAATGAGTATTTTGAAGGTTTGTTGAATGTGTCTGATGACAGAGTGGCAGATATAGGATGTTTGGGTCGAGGTGGTGTGCAAAGTGAGAGGGTTAGGGAAAATGATTTGGTAAACAGAGAAGAGGTAGTAAAAGCTTTGCGGAAGATGAAAGCCGGCAAGGCAGCAGGTTTGGATGGTATTGCAGTGGAATTTATTAAAAAAGGGGGTGACTGTATTGTTGACTGGTTGGTAAGGTTATTTAATGTATGTATGACTCATGGTGAGGTGCCTGAGGATTGGCGGAATGCGTGCATAGTGCCATTGTACAAAGGCAAAGGGGATAAGAGTGAGTGCTCAAATTACAGAGGTATAAGTTTGTTGAGTATTCCTGGTAAATTATATGGGAGAGTATTGATTGAGAGGGTGAAGGCATGTACAGAGCATCAGATTGGGGAAGAGCAGTGTGGTTTCAGAAGTGGTAGAGGATGTGTGGATCAGGTGTTTGCTTTGAAGAATGTATGTGAGAAATACTTAGAAAAGCAAATGGATTTGTATGTAGCATTTATGGATCTGGAGAAGGCTTATGATATATATATATACATATATATATTTTTTTTTATTATAATTTGTCGCTGTCTCCCGCGTTTGCGAGGTAGCACAAGGAAACAGACGAAAGAAATGGCCCAACCCCCCCCCCATACACATGTATATACATACGTCCACACACGCAAATATACATACCTACACAGCTTTGGTGAAATCGTACTTCAGTAGGAGTTCCTACAGTCATATATAACATGTAATTTTTCTCTCCATGTAGCACGACGTTTCATGGTGACAGTGTACCTCATCAGGAGATGCCAGGCAATACTTAAAGTTATTTACATCCTAACATCACACTCTAGATACCCGCCGTCTAGTAATGTTTGATGTGACCTTACGACTCTAGTGATGTTTGATGTGACCTTATGACTCTAGTGATGTTTGATGTGACCTTACGACTCTAGTGATGTTTGATGTGACCTTACGACTCTAGTGATGTTTGATGTGACCTTACGACTCTAGTGATATTTGATGTGACCTTACGACTCCAGTGATGTTTGATGTGACCTTATGACTCTAGTGATGTGTATGATGTGACCTTATGACTCTAGTGATGTGTTTGATGTGACCTTATGACCAATAATGTGCTTAATGTGACCTTGTGACATGTGATGAGATTTTATGAATCTTGATATCTCTGACGAGGTTGTATAACCAGGTGATGTTTATCCTGTGACCTTATGACTGAGGTGATGTTTATCATGTGACCATATGACTCAGGTGATGTTTATCATGTGACCTTATGACTCAGATGATGTTTATCATGTGACCTTATGACTCAGGTGATGTTTATCATGTGACCTTATGACTCAGATGATGTTTATCATGTGACCTTATGACTCAGGTGATGTTTATCATGTGACCTTATGACTCAGATGATGTTTATCATGTGACCTTATGACTCAGGTGATGTTTATCATGTGACCTTATGACTCAGGTGATGTATGTTATGTGATTTCATCATAGTGATATTTGTGACGACCTTATAGTACTGATATTGATGTGTGACATTACATGGGAATGGCAGTAACGTTTGATGTATGTGGTTACAATAATGCTGGGTTGGGAGCCATATGTATCATGTTCAGGTAAATATGGGCATGACTTTATACGTCGTAGGAAACAAGTCAGGTAGGTATAGCTGAGAGGAAGCATTAACAATTCACTACAAAGTCCATCAAGGAGACTCCACTCTACCTACACACACACACACACACACACACACACACACACACACACACACACACATACATACACACACACACATACACACACATACACACACACATACACACACACACACACACACACACACACACACACACACACACACGATGGTTTTATTTGTTCAGTGACTTTATTTAGGAGGGATAACTGTGTCTACCGTTGTACTTGTCTACTGTATATGTATATAATACCAATAGGTAAAGTGAGACAATACATTTTCGTTTTTGAAGGCTGGATGTTCAAGAAGACGGGACCTTAATGTGAGGTATGATGATGTCATGAGGTAGTAAGTTGACCTCGGCTAACATGAGGAGAGACATGAGTGGTAACATTGTGATGATGGTGTTGTGTGTGTGTGTGTGTGTGTGTGTGACCAATGATGGCGAAGTTAATGTGTTGAACATGATAGTGGGTCAGCCCACCATACATGTAGCCCACACCTGGTGTAGGCGGTCCACACCTGGTGTACGCGGGCCACACCAGTTGTAGGCGGGCCACACCAGGTCCAGGCGGGCCACACCAGGTGTAGGCGGGCCACACCTGGTGTAGGCGGTCCACACCATGTGTAGGCGGGCCACACCTGGTGTACGCGGGCCACACCAGGTGTAGGCGGGCCACACCAGGTGTAGGCGGGCCACACCAGCTGTAGGCGGGCCACACCAGTTGTAGGCGGGCCACACCAGGTGTATGCGGGCCACACCAGCTGTAGGCGGGCCACACCAGGTGTAAGCGGGCCACATCTGGTGTAGGCGGGCCACACTTGGTGTAGGCGGGCCACACCAGCTGTAGGCGGGCCACACCAGTTGTAGGCGGGCCACACCAGGTGTAGGCGGGCCACACCAGGTATAGGCAGGCCACAACATCTATCAGCCATT